>NW_021144778.1:4103689-4404911 GCF_900634625.1 Parambassis ranga
CCCCTCTCTTCCTCCTCTCTCTCCCTCCTCTCCCCCCCTCTCTCCCTCCCTTTCTCTCCCTCCCTTTCTCTCTCTCTAAATTAAGTTTCATTAATTTAATTTAATATTAGCAATATGCAGAGAGAAGACAGCATGAAACTGCCACATCATTACAGAGCTTCAGCAATATTAAGCAATGCTTATATTCTCAGTTCAGTGTTAAAATGAATGAGCCCTGCTCCATTTAGCACCTGATTACCATAAGCCACAGTACTTTTCCATTAGCAGGCTAGCAGCCACACGCTAGCAGCCACGCCTGTCTGTACAAACCAGCACGGCACAGTTTGTAAAACACACCATAACCTCCAAAAAGCAGCCAGCACCATGAGAAGAGCTTTAAGAGACATTTGTTCCAGAACATTCCACCAACAGAGCTCAGCACATTTGAAACAGCAGCACATGTTAAACAGGCCAACCATTAGACTCACAGCAGAGCAGGTTATTGGACAAATACACACAGCACATCCACATTATCTCCACACTGCACAATAACACCAATGTATGACACGTTTTTAAACATGTAGCAACATTATCAGCATGAATATGTTAAGCTAGGAAGCTAACAACGAGCAGGAGGAGCAAACCGCGTCTTACCTCTCGTAAGCTGATGAAGGAGGGTCTGACCGTCAATCGCGCTACACGGTTTTTATATCAGGTCCAAGGGTCCAATCAGATGTCCCCTTCAGTGACCGTGCACCTGGCTGTCATAGGACGGACTGTCTGTCAGTCAGTCAAATGTCGGCCATGTTGGTCAGTTTGTAACTGGTATCTTTATTGGTTAAGAAAAGGCCGGTCATTATTCAAAATAATAAGTGTACTCAGTAACGAATTGTGATGTTAAAAATGGCGAAGTACATTATTTTGTTACATTTGTACTTAAGTACAAGTAAAAGTACTGGCTTAAAAATAAAGTACAAGTACCCAGAAAAACTACTTAATTACAATAGTTACTGCCACCCCTGGATATATGCAGTCCAGTGCAGTGAGGCATGCTCTGATCTGTACAATGGAGAAACCAAACAACTACTCCAAAAACTGGCCTTCAATGTTTGTCAAAGTTTGTCAAGATGCTTATGTTTAAGGCAAAAGCTGTGACCTTATTCAAGTTTTGCAGCTTATTTTCGCTCGAAGCCGTGAAAACATGTTTATCAGACAGACGAGGTGGCCGAGTGGTTAAGGTGATGGACTGCTAATCCGTTGTGCTCTGCACGCGTGGGTTCGAATCCCATCCTCGTCGTTTCATATTTTAAGGTCAACGTCCTGACACAGGATCATCAGTTGATGGTGTCATAAACATTCCAACTTCAGACAGTTTGGACAGTAATACTGGTGTCCTATCTACACAGATCAGTCTATGGAGAAGTCCACAGTCTGTGCATTGGTCCAGCTGTAGGCATTAATGGAAAACCCACATTCAGTAGGTCAGGAAATGAGAATATGTGAAAAGGTTCAACATTGAAGACACCTGGAGCCACTCTAACCAAATAATGAACAAAACACCTGCAAAGGCCTTTAAATGGTCTCAGTCTAGTTCTGTAGGCTGCACAACCACAGGAAGACTGCTGACTTGACAGTTGCCCAAAAGACGACCATTGACACCTTGCACAAAGAGGCTGGCTGTTCACAGAGCTCTGTCCAAGCACATTAACAGAGAGGGAAGGGGTGTACAAGCAAGAGGGAGTACAAAGTGTTCTGCCCAAACAGGGACTTGAACCCTGGACCCTCAGATTAAAAGTCTGATGCTTCCAATACTTCACTAGTACACTTCATGTAGTGTAGTGTGATCTGATTGACTTGCAATTGACCCTTTGTACATGGGGGATTAGCTCAAATGGTAAAGCGCTTGCTTAGCATGCGAGAGGTAGCGGGATCGATGCCCATACTGATTGGACTTGATGAGGACAGACACACACCTGTCTGCTCACAGTGCAGGTCACATACTGGGTGATGACGTCCTCCTGCAGGTGTTACTGTGGAACAACTGCTCTGGATTGGGATGGAGTCTGAATAGAACTTTGTTAGCTTTGTAAAGCTGTGTGGTAGTTAGAGAGGAGCTGAAAAGTGTCAACAACAAGGAGTTGGTCTCCAATGGAATAAAGTTAACTAGCAGATTTTGATATGGGATAACCAGGCCTAACCGATGACCGATCCATCCCTGGGTCCAGACACAGATTAAAATCTCCCCCCGCAGGTGTGAATTTAAACAAGGGATCAATTTAATGATGCGGGAGAAAAACTGTGGGTCATCAAAATTTGGAGCATATATATATATATTAGCTAGAATAACTTTGAGATTAAAGAGTTTGCCAGTCACAATAACATAATGGCCATTTGAGTCTGCTAGTGTTGTAGAAGGCGTGAAAGAAACATCCTTATGTATCAATATTGCAACACCCCGAGCTTTCCCTTGAAAGTTTGAGTGAAATAGCTGACCCGCCCACCCACATTTAAGACGAGCATTATCCAAACTCCCGAAATGTGTTTCTTGGATAAAAGCAATTCCTGCACCCAAATGTTTCCTCTTAACAGGAAAAATAAGTCTGTCAAATATAAAGTTCTAGGACAGAAATAGTAAGCCCAAATTAAATCTTCAGCCCTGAAAGTCAGCAATGACGAGCCTCTGACCTGAGCAGATCTTGTCAGGATCTTCAAGGGTGTTGATGAGATTGTCCCAATCTCTGTTGGAAACAGTTTTTTTTTATTATTTTTATTTTATTTTTATTTTAACTGCTTTTTTTATTTTAGGGAAATTCTTCTTCTGCCAAGCAGTGTCATACAATGACTAGCAAGGCGCGCTACAGGCTAGGGTGAAGTGTCTAGGGAGGAGTTGGGATCGAACCACCAACCTTCCGGTTACTAGACAACCCTGCTATACCACTGCGCCACTGTTGTCCCCATGGCTGACCTGTACTCTCGCTGAAATAAAATACAAAGAAATGCTGCTGTGGCCATCACAAATATATTCAATTATGCAGGCACATGGACAGAGACAAAGGCATACATTGAAATATGCACATATACTGTAGAGAAACATTTTAAATATGCCACACTAAGGTACAACAAACTTACAGTAAAGGGTCCCAGGTATACTATGTATCCAGCAGATAGAAGCATATCACCTGCTACATTATTGGCCATGTTATCCACATGTTGGACTGTTTCCTCCCAACACACTTTTTTATCTGCCAGACTACCTATAAGCTGCAGATCATCATGATGAAAAAATTAAATACACTAAAATTAAATAATTGTATGACTTGTACAAAGTTATTGTGTAGAGTATTTAGAGTAGATATTTGTACCCTGACTGTGATTAGGTACCAGGATGAGATGCCAGGGAGGTCCTCAGGGCACATGGAGGTCACACACACTGAGCCTCATTTTGACATTGACAATTTCCACTCAAGTTGGATCAGCCTGTGATGTGATTTTCCACTTTTATTTTGTGTGTGGTTCCAAATCCAGACCTCCATAGATTAATAATTTTGATTTACATTGATCATTTTTATGTTATTTTGTTGTCAACATATTCTACTTGAATTTATCCTGGCTGGAGGAATAGAAAAAAAATATACATACAAAGCTCGGCTCTTTAGCAGAAACAGTGAGATACAGAACCGCCCTCCCAAAGCCCAGGTGAAACTAGCTGCCAAAATATACAGCACACCTCCCTTATCCTACTGTAACACTTCCATATTGTCACCTACCTAAATACCCACTCCCTTCCTGCTGAACAAATACGGGTACAAAATAACCCACCACACAGGTAAACCACCACTGCGGAGTTACAGTGAAGATTTTGACGTAAACCTTCACCATCACGTAATAAACGTTATTAAAAAAAGAAAGAAAGAGACTAACGCGCTAAGCATAAACAGTCCAGATACTCCCTGAAGCTGTAGCGGTTACATGAGATTACGCTTGACATTCAGAGAGAGTCTTTAAAGTCTTTAATAAACTTTTCAGCCTCTGCCACGGAGTTCAATGCCACCCGAGTACCATCAGGTTTGACAATATTGAACCGCGCAGGAAACAGCAGTGAAGGCTTGAGTCCCATCTTGTACAGAGTAGCCATTATGGACCTGTATTCCCTTCTTTGAGTAACACTTCTGGGCTGTAGTCTTCATAGATCCTAAACGGGTTAGACTGGTTCTTCAGCTCGCCCCTTTATTTGCCTCCCGCACCACCACTTCCTTGTTTTGGTACCGATGAAAGCAAACGACGACAGGCCGAGCTCGGTCTCCTGGGCCGGGTTTGTGGGCAAGGCTACAGTGTGCACGGTCCAGTTCCGGTGCAGAAGGGAAAATGTCCTTTCCAAAAACCTCCTGTAATAGCTGGGAAAAAGGCCATAGGTTGTGGACCTCAATCCCCTCAGGCAGACCAACGAGACGGACATTGCTCCTCCTATTCCTCCCCTCAAGCTGGGTTAGCTTAGACTTCAATTTGTCATTTTCAGCCTTTAGCCCCTCACAACAGTTTTCAACCTTTTCCAAACGTAGCTGGAACAGGTCGGCATTTTCTTCGAGTGAAACCAGGCGCTGGCCATGACCACTAACAGTGTCCTGCAGTCCATCCAGCTTCCCATTTATCTTACTGAAAGACGTGTTCAATTCAGAAATCAGAGCTTCCCTGTGTTCGGCTAGTGATGCTACCAAGTCAGCTTTGCTAATGGCGGCCTCAGGCTCGGCCCTTTCACTCGATTTAGAAGGTTTAGGTGGCGAAACGATGAAACGACCCACTACTGCGTAGAGTCAGGAGGTATACTTATGTATACATATATAAAAACAGATGGTCTGACGAGAAGAAAAGTAAGCCAGTGGGTTATAAAGGTAGTCAAAAATGTGAGCTGGAGCACAACACGTCCAACTCCATGTCCGCCAAACCGGAAGCCCCCTCAAAATCATATCTTTGGTCATGTTAACCTAGATTTGATTTCTGACTTTAGTAGGCCAATTCCATTTTTAGACAAGGTCAATGCTAATTGATAAAGCAATTCTGTAACAAAACAACTTTCCAGCTCAATCAAATGATAACATTGACTTACCTCTGAATCGCTGGGCCTCTTCCTCTGTCACATTTAATCCACGTTCCTGAGGCTTTTGAAGGAGCTCCTCTGTAGAGAATTTGAGCGCAAACTGGTGAGGGCGATTAAGACCTCTTGTTGGTGCGCGTGCATATGCTGCTGCATAAGGAACGCGCTTGTGTGAGCCGTTATTGGTCACATGGTCATTGGTCACATCATTGTGATTCAACCCTTTAATATTTAGCATTTTGGGCTTTTTACTGTAAATTTTAATAGGTTCTGTAGCTGGGTTCAGCTTAAATATTAGTAATGTGTGATACCACTGATTTTCTTTATTTTATTTTTGTGTGACTAAATTTTGTCCAACTGCATCACCTACATTTTGGAAATTAGGATTAATATTGGAAATTTGGGATTAAAAATAAGAGTGTGAACAAACTAAATTTCCCAGTTCTGGTGCACAAACCATACAGTCCCCCAACTGTCACTGACAGCTTCACCTGGTCATTGTACCCCTGTTTGTGGAAAAAATGGTAAGATGTCGACCATTGATCATTTTGGATCTTAAATGTACCCTTTTGACACAAAAGGGTACATTTAAGTACCATGGGGATCAGCTTGGAACCTGTGAGGGTAAATCATCAGCAGTTGTACCTTAGGGAACAAAAATGGACCTCAGTTGTACCCTTTTTTCTGACAGTGTACAGGCAGACCAGAAACCCTCTCACCAAGGAAATCAAGGTGGCAAAAAGGGGAATACTCAGAAGAGTTGAAAAACAGCTTTTCTGCTAACGACCATGCATCAGTGTGGAGATCACAAACCACAGGAGACGACCTCCCCCACTGCTGACAACCTCAAGACTTTCTACTGCAGGTTTGAGAGGGACCACTTCACACCCCTAACCTGTACCACAATGACCCCACTCGGCAGCACCCCTATCAGGGACCACCATCCCATCACAACCACCAACACAACGAACCCTGCAGCATCTCCATCATAATGACCACCAGAACGACTCCACTCAGCAGCAGCAACCCCAACAGCCCCACAGCCATCAGTGCCTCCTCAGTGGTTTCTATGGTAACCAAACAGAATCCCATTTAAAAGGTTACAATTCCACCACTGTTGACCAATGAATATACAAAACCATAATTCATTCACTGAAGTGAGAACAGGAAGGCCTTTCTGTGATCTGAATTTGATCTGAATCACAGTGAAATGATGATCTGCTATGTCAAAACATCCTCACATGATATAATTACATAGATAAATCAGCAAAACACTGCAAAAAGATCATCAAGAACAAAGAACAGGGGGTCAAAAGGAACAAACTCAGCAGAGGCTGCAGGAGGACTTCTCTGGCCTCCTTGGTCCTGCACTCACTGTGATCCTTTGTTGTACCAGGTGTAGTTTTGGTGGCTACACATGTGTTCACAAACTGTTCTGTTGTAGCAGCTGAGCTTTACTCCAATCCACCGTCACCACAAACACTTTCCCCTCTCTGTTCTTCTTCTTCCTCTGCCTCTTCTTCTTCTTCTGTGGTGTTTTCTGGCAGCTGACATCCACACAGTGACATTTCTGCCTCCTCCTGTCTTCAGTCAGACTGTTTCTCTCACAGTCTGTAGAGAGAAGCTGACATTGTTGCACTGATTAACCTCAACCACACACACCTGTGTGTGCCGCACCATCATTCTAACAGTTCCATTGTTACACTGAGTGACAGCAAAGCAGTGAGCCCCCTGCTGGTGATCAGCTGCATGTACCAGAAGCAGACAGATTTCTGATATGATGTTAAAGGTGTCACAGAGGAGGATCCGACTGTCTGACCTCTGATTCTTCTGTCAGCATCAGACACATCACAGTTTGATCAGTTTTCAGATCACACACAGCAGCATCAGTAACACTGAGCAGACATTACACACTCCATCAAACACACACACACACTGCTCACTTATAACAGGGATAATAAGTAAAGTTCTTTACAATAAATTCACATTCACATTTTATTATCACTTCACACATGGCACAGTATACATGGCAGAGAGTTAAAGGTGGAATATGTAGTCAGAGTTAATACCAAATATTTACACTAGGTGGCAGCACTTCAGCCTCCACCCACTGCTGCACTACCAGCACCACTCTCAGTGCTTTTTGTTTCCATTGACTGTACAACATGATTCAATCCATGTTATTTATATGACAAACTATGTGTAGTGTTTCTATGTGTGTAGCTGACATGTTGCTCAGCTTCCATTGGACACATATACTAGATGGAAGCTGCAGCAGGATTGGCTGATGACTGATCACAGGTGTGAACAATCAGCCGGTGACGAGTGGAGCAGGAGCAGCTGCCCATGCTGCAGAGACACAAACAGCAGCAGCACTCTGTGACCCATGTCCACTCTGTGTGTCCTCCAGACAGTCTTAAGATTAAGATTAAGAAACCTTTATTAGTCCCACAATGGGGAAATTGCATTTTTGCAACAGCAGGTACAGACAGCAAAGGATAAGTTAAGAAAAGATATATATGATAAAATAAACTACCAATAAAATATAGAATAGAATCATCAACAGTTTACATATGAACAGTTATTGCACAGGTGAGTGGAGGGAGAAGTGGTCTGTAAGAAAACTGTACATAGTGCATCAGAAACTAAATAAATAATGTGTTGTACACTGTGGTGTGTGAATATTGCTCCTATCAGAAGTGGTTATTATACAGTCTGACAGCAGCAGAGGTTGTGTGTAATGACGCGGCTCACCAGCAGAGGGCAGGTGACGGAGCAACAAGCAGAAACTAGAGACACAACAAAGATCAGAACAGACACACTCAGCTCTTCTCTCTGAGACCATGATGATACCGTCACATATCATCACTGCACATGTTTTTGGCTGCACGTCTGGAAATGAGAGGAGACAGAACATTATCATACCTGTTGCATAAGTAAAGTCACATGACATGCACCACTGTATATAAAGGAAACCACATATTTTTAAGACTCTTAGAACACAGACAGAAGTATGAATTATATATGGTTACAATCAAAAATAATTGAATGCAAATAAATGATTTTGTGGAATTTAAATCAAAACCTAAAAACACCAGAATCAGCAAATCACATGTTTGCATTACAGTGGTCCCTCCTATAACGCAGTTCACCTCTCACCTTGTTTTTCTCTTACAGCTCATTGAGTTCTGGTCCGGATAGTCCGTAGACCATGCCTGAATTTATTTTTTATTTTTTAATTTATTTTTTTTATGCCTGAACGCTCTCTTTATGCTGTAATTACTGTACATTGTGTAATTGTGATATTCTCTCCACAGCTCTGTGACCTTATGGCCAGAAGCTGCACCAGACCAGTCTTCACCTGCCTGAGGACAGCACGTGATAATAATGATCACTGATTTTGTTCATATATATGTAATGTATTTTATTTAAATCCAAATACAGTAAACTGTTGCCAACATATCTGGTTTTCATTATTTGTGCAGCTTTTTAAAATAACAAAGACTGAATGTTTTCTGTAATAGACAACAATCACAGTTACAGTTTTTCAGTGAACAGATATTTATTCTCATGTATGATCAACAAAAAAAGAACAGAAGCACCAAACATGTTAGAACCTGAAGAGATAACAGGCCAGCTCTAGGTGTGGGGCGCCTTCCTTCTATACAGGCCTGTGTGTGTCAGCATGAGGATGCTGCAGTCACCAGGTTGTCCACAGCATCATCTGAGCCTGCAGCTCCCTCAGAAACAACAGCTGGCTGCACCTGCTGCAGGAGGACCATGGTGAGGAGGTCAGAGGTCAGACGTAGTTCAGACGGAGCTCCAGCAGCTGGTGGATCTGCTCCAGGCTCAGGATTTGAATTCTGACCTGTCAATCAGTAAACAATAAACATTTATATATTGTCAATAAACAGAGCTTCACTGTCCTTGACCAGGTCTTACATACAGTATGATTGGTGTTCAGACTAAAGTAGAGCAGGTAGGTGTCTGGTGATGTGAAGTAGCTGAATATCTGTAGGGAGCACAGACTGCTCTGTAAACACCAGAGGAAATGCACTGAAGAGTCATAATAAAGATTCAGTGCTAACTGGCTGTGTAGCATCGCTGCCCTTGTTGGTTTTAGCAAATCTAACCTGCAGTAATTGCCATGTTTGATGATGTTATGTATTTATTCTTGCTGTAACTCAGCACTGACGCTTATTACTTCTCTGGTGCACAGAGCAGGAAGAGACTGACAGCCAGCCGATAGTTCCTTACAGGGTCCGCCAGGAGGCCTGCATGATGTGTTTAGCGTCTTATCGCTTCCACAAATTATTAATATTCTCCCTTTTGATGCGTAACTGTCTACAACTTTGCCTGGTGTCAGTGTTTTGCAGCCAGTCACGTCAATACGATAGATAGCGCATGTTGAGTTTAACTGACACACGTCCGATGTTCCCTGAAGGCACCATGGCCGAGCTAAGGCCTCAGCATCATTGTCCTGCTGTCACTCAGCAGGCCACACCCATGTCCCCCCCCCCCCCCCCCCCCCCGCAAAATCGGGGTCAAAACCTCAAAGGTGAAAAAAGGAGAGGCGAAAGTGGAAAAAAGATTTGAACCTGAAGAGGAGCGGGCAGGCCCAGAAACGGCGGTCTGTGGGTTCTAAACAATAAAATCTGAGAAAATGAACATTTCAAAATAAAGATTAATTCTTTTCTAAACGAATAAAATATGAAATAACGGAAACCGAAGACTTATTGAAATGGTGGGAGGGTGTAAAAAATAGGATAAAAAAAAAACAAAAAGTGGCAGGAACAACAGGAAGAGAACGAATTATTAGAAATAATAAAAATCGAAACGAAAAAAATTTAAGAAAATCCGGATCGAAACACAATCATACTCGCAACAGCGCAGGCAAAATTGCACAATTTAACGGTCAACAAATGCAAAGCAGCAGCAATAAGAGCAAAAGCAAAATATCTAGTGAAAGGGGAAAAATCTACAAGTTACTTTCTGGGGTTGGGAAAACGAAAACAGGAAAACTCTTTTATAAAATCGATAGTAAACAGTGAGGGGAAATAATAACGGACCTGGGAGGGATTTTACAAACGGCGCAGAATTTCTATAGCAAATTATTTCAAACTGAAGCAACAGATCAGGACGAAAGGGAAAAAAATATAAATTACCTGGAGAAAAAGCTAGACGAAGCAGACAGGGCCTTCTGTGACTCCGACCTGACAATACAACAAATCACAACAGCCATAAAATCACTGAATACGGGGAAAAGCCCAGGATGGGACGGACTGACAGCTGAATTTTACCAAGCGTTCAGTCCTAACCTGGCCCCCATCCTATTTCAACGAAATAGAACGGAGACTTTTGCAAAAGGAATAATAACAATAGTGTATAAAAAGAAAGGGGATAAAACAAACTAGAAAACTACAGACCGATAAGTCTTTTGAATACGGATTATAAAATAATGGCGAACATTTTAGCAAACAGGCTGAAAGGGTCATTGAGGAGGTGGTGGGTGAGACACAGGCACATGGCGTGCCGGGCAGAGACATTTCTGACTCTGTCCTGGCCGTCAGATGCCTGGTCAAACACATGTGCACAACGGGGGTTTTTATTGAGTGTAGATTTTGAAAAAGCTTTTGACCGTGTGGAGCACACCTTTCTATGGCGAGTCCTAGAGAGGCTGGGCTTTGGAGAGCGGTACATTAACTGGATCAAAACACTGTACAGCGGAGCCACCAGCTGCGTCAAAATAAACGGCGCGTGCACGGGCGCGTTTCCGCTGAGCAGATCGATCAGACAGGGCTGTCCGCTGTCTGCCATGCTCTTCACCCTGGTGACAGAGCCTCTGGCAGAAGCGCTCAGACGAAATATTAGAGGGATTAGAGTGGGAGAGTCTGCGTGCTGCAAGATTGTGCAGTACGCAGACGACACAAATGCCACGGTGGTAGATAAAGATAGTGTTAATGAGGTGATGGGCACGATAGATTCTTTTTGTAAAGCATCGGGTGCAAAAATGAATATTAATAAAACACAAATAATGATGTGTGGGGGAGCACAAAGCACACGCAACACATGGGGGTTTCAGAATGCGGGAGAGGAAATAAAGATACTGGGGGTGTGGGTGGGGAAAGATGAAGGGAGAGCAAATCAAAAACATTGGGACATTTTACCAGGAAAAATCAAGAACATAATTAACCTGTGGAAGCAGAGACAGCTGGGGATAAAGGGAAAAATAACTGTAATCAATTCACTAATGATGTCTACCATGAATCATGTCCTGGCTGTTTGTCCTCTGTCCCCACAGCAGGAGAGCAACATTAACAAAGCCATCAGCAGCTTCCTGTGGAGGTCTAACATGAACCAGGTCGCCCATGATGTCATGATACTTAGTCCGGTTCGGGGACATTGTCGACCCGGCCGGTGGCATAGAAGCTGCGGGGATCCTGGCCATCCTATGGAGGGGGAGAATAGTTTTCAGAAAAGGCAACATTGTTGATGTATGTGATAAACTGGCTGCCTCTGTCCCTCAGCGCTGGTTACGGTTGCTGAGGGAGGGAAGGCAGCCAGGAACAACTAATCCACTCTGTTGTGAGTTTTATACCCGACAGGACCAGAAAAACCTACAAGACATCCCCACAAAAGGGTTGTATCACATCTTCGTCCGGAACAAGAGGAGACCACCAGCGGCTGACCAGGTGTAGAGGAGGGTTTTCCCTGGCCTCCGGGGGGACAGGATCTGGGCCACACTCAGGAGCGGCATGGCCCCTGGGAATGTGCTCACAATGGACGTTAGATTGAGGCGCAGAAAGATACACCCTGGAATAGTGCTACATCAAATAAACAAAGAGGCATTCAGCAGGGGCTGCGCCGTCTGCGGGGCAGCCGAGGTGTTGTCTCATCGGGAGCCTTATCAGGAATGGATAAACTATTCCCCACCAGGGTCTATATCAGGCAGAAGCAATCCATATCAGAATGGTGCATTAAGGCTGTTCTAGTCGAACACTGAGTGCAGTGTGGTGTCAGGATGTCAGCTAAGTGCTTAACCACATTCTGTGTGACTGAGTTTGTACTGCTGATGATGGGTCTGAGGGAGACTCCTTGGTGTATCTTGGAGTCCATACAGGCCTGGATAAAGCTGGAAGCAGAGTTGGCAGCTGATTATTTGATCCCTCTCCAGTTTCTGTAGGTAGCTGACTATCTGTTTCTTAGTTGCTAGTGGGATCTCTCTTCTACTGTGTGTTGAGGACTCCACCTCATGATAAGTTCCACCAATGGAATCTGCTCCGGCAATTTGGCAAAGTTTAGTCCTTCAGCCAGTGCTTGTTTTTCCAGCTGGCTGACATCCTGTTCCTCGCCCAAGCAGCCAATGGTGTCCAGCCTCAGCTTCAGGTTGCAGCACTTGGATGAGTGGCTTCCAAATATATCTTTGTCGTGGTGGCACTCACAGCGGGCCAAGTGTGTGTCGATCAGCAGTCCACTCTTTCATGTAAAAGAACATGTAGCCGGTCTCCTACCTGCTTACAGTCTCATGTATCTGCTGTGTATCTGCGGTGACCACCTCACCAACGCTGCCTGCACATCTTTGTGTCGGAGCCGTAGGCAGCTCGACTGGGGCCTTCATCCACAGAGTCAGCACTACATTAAAGACATATAAAGACGTTATATACATGTGAGTTTGGTGTTCAGCATTAATTGTGTCGTTCCATTAGTTGTGTCGATAAATATAAAACAGGTTTACCTTCAGCAATCTTTGTCAGATGAGCAGGCCCAGTTCCTCACATTACAGTTACTGTTGCTGTGGCCTTGATGGTATCAGTCTAGTCCATAGAGGACAGTGGTCCTATCTTTGCCAACAGCTTATGGCAGTAAAAGTACCTGAATGAAGGGTTGGCTGGAGGGAAGAGAAGGTTCAGCAAGAAAAGTTCAGCCTTTTATAGCTCTGTCATTCATCATCTAATGACCAGCAACAACCAAAAAGAGGCTGGCATTAATGAACCACATGAAGTTCAGCTTTGCTGCATTGATGATGTCACTGATTGATCAATGAATCAATGGACAACAAGAATCAATAAGAAGTTAATAATTGGTGAGGATCAATGAGAGGGGAAAAGGTGTTCCAAATTTGTTGTTGATAGTGTGGGTTCAAATCCCACTAACAGTTCAGTGTGTTGTGAGGTCATGTGACAAGATGGATGACTATAGTAAGGATCTACTGTAGTGCTGTGTGAGTCCTCAGAGGACACTTCTGTCTCATTTGAAGCTGGTAGGTACAAACTGTACCACTGCTAGCAGGAGCTCCTTTGTTCTACACCTGGACATCAGCTCACTCATTTTAACCACTGACAGACTCCGTTTCTGGAAAGACAGACCATCTGGACAAGACATGTCTCTGGTTCTCTTCCAGGCAGGTTTACGTAAAGAGGAGGTTCCATGGTGTAATGGTTAGCACTCTAATGAATGAAAAAAAGAGAACAATGACGAGAAGAAATCTTTGTAACAATGTAACTCCAAGTCAGTCACACTTGTGTGAAATCAGCCTGTCCAGTTAGGATCAACACTGACTGACACTGTCCTCCATGTCTAGATAAGGCTGTCTTTATGCAGTGCTGTTTAATTTTATTGTATAATATTTGACCTGTATATGTTGTATATATTTTCACATGGGTGAATGGGCTGAATAGTATGTTATAGTCCTGTATGCAGTGTGTGTGTGTATATTCACTTGTATTGTTTTATATTTATTCTGACAAATCTGATAAATCATATGAACATTTAAGACTCACTCTGATCTTCATCAAAGAAGCTCCCACACAAAAACACGTTTGAATGCTCATTGTTCATATTATTAAACCATAAACAGGTAAAATTACGGCCGATGTTGTCAAATGCAGATCTAGAGCTGATTATCCATGCTTTTGTCTGGTTTCGTTTAGATTACTTCAATTCACTTTTTATTTGTTTTTTTACAATTCTGGACTCAAACGCCTGAAATTGGTTCGGAATGCTGCTGCAAGGCTTTTAACAGGATCAAACAGATGGTCACACATTACCACAAATTTATCTTCCTTACACTGGCTCCCCATTAAATTCAGAATTGATTTTAAAATTTTAACACAAACTTTCAGAGCTTTAAATAGGCAAGCCCCCCAGTACATCACAGACACGCTGGTGTGTTACTCCCCTAGACGCACTCTTCGATCCTCCTGCCAGCACCTACATGAGGTTCCAAAAACCCACTTTAAAACCCAGGGAGACCGATCCTTTCAGGCAGTGGCACCCAGACTATGGAACGCTCTGCCCCTCCCTATCCGTGTGGCTGAGTCTGTTCATTCTTTTAAACGCCAGCTGAAAAAACTTTTATTCAGACAAGCTTTTAGTTGACTGGGTTTTTTTGTGCTGTTTTGTTGATGAAGATTCTCAGTCATCCAGGTCATCATACATAGAGAAGATTGAAGCAAGGCGTCTGGACTTGTAGAGTTTTCTTGAAGATGTTTCGCTGCTCATCCAAGCAGCTTCATCAGTTCTAACTGTTCTAACAGTAAGAACTAGAATTAAAACTAGAATCAGAACTAGAACTAACAGTTAGAACTGATGATCGACATACACACAAATTAACATGACAGATCTCAGTGTCAGCTGTCAGTTCACATTCAATAGTACACAGAAATAAAACCTACCAAGGAACATTTTCAAACAAATGGTTCAGTTGGTCACACCTGTTTGGCAAACACTTGATTTATTTGTGTGGGTTCTCTTGTGGACAGTTAAAACACTATTTTGTCTAAGACATTTCCACCATAATTTGCAAGAAAATGGCTTCTTATCTGTGAGTTCTCATATGGACATTTAAGTTACTTTTATGACTGAAACATGTCACATGTTTTGCAAGAAAATGGTTTCTCACCTTTGTGGGTTCTCATGTGGGCAGTTAAAGTACCATTTTGAGTAAAACATTTCCCACACGTTTTGCAAGAATATGGTTTCTCACCTGTGTGGGTTCTCATGTGAGTAGTTAAATGGCTATATCGACTAAAACACCTGCCACATGTTTTGCAAGAAAATGGCTTTTCACCTGTGTGGGTTCTCATGTGAGTAGTTAAATGGTTATATTGACTAAAACACTTGCCACATGTTTTGCAAGAATGTGGTTTCTCACCTGTGTGGGTTCTCATGTGAATAGTTAAATCATGATTTCGACAAAAGCATTTGCCACATGTGCTGCAAGAAAATGGCTTTTCACCTGTGTGGGTTCTCATGTGAGTAGTTAAATTGTTATATTGGCTAAAACACTTGCCACATGTTTTGCAAGAATGTGGTTTCTCACCTGTGTGGGTTCTCATGTGAATAGTTATATTATTATTTCGACAAAAGCATTTGCCACATGTGCTGCAAGAAAATGGCTTCTCACCTTTTCTACCAGGTTTACATTTTACAGATTTTTTTCCTGGAGGAGAGTTGTGAGAGACAATCCTGTCACAGCTTGGTTCTAGTTCAACATAGTTCCTTTCATTAGCAACAGTCAATATACAGGGCTCAGTCTCCTCTCTCAGTTCATGCTGCTCTTCCTCATGACTGCTGCAGAGAACATGCGGTTCCTTTCTAACCTGTGGGAGTTCTGGTTCCTCCCAATCCAGGCTGCTGTTCCTGTTCTGGTTACAGAGCTGCTGGTCAGCCAGAATCAGCTCTTTCTCCTTAAAATTGTGAGTGAGATCTAAAGGGTTAGAAGAAACAAGAAAACATGTTTCACAGTTTTGATCATTGAGCTTAATATAAACGTTGCACAGAACTGAGTAAGATCCTGCATGAGTCACTGGAATCACTGCTTGTTTGCAGTTTCACATACCTGCTCTGTGTAACTTTATCTCAGGTGTCAGCAGTGGGTCCTGATGGTTGATCTCTTCTTTGTATTGGATGACAATCGGTTCAAAATGGTCCAGACCGGATTTTTTTTCCTGGTTACAGAGCTGCTGGTCAGACAGGATCTCTTCCTCCTTACAGTCATGTCGTTGAGGGAGAACTGGAGGAACAAATGGACACAAAGCAGAGCTCTCAAGTTTTCCAGTTCAAGCTTAGAGTGAGTTTCCCAGTACCCCTTTGGTATACTGCTGTATCACCAACATTGTTATTTCATACTAATACTAATACTAACATCTCAAATACCATTGTGGTTGATAGAAAATATCTATGATGTATTTTTTTTAGGGCTGTAATGATTACTCGAGTACTCAAGTAATATTCGAAGGCAAAATTCATTGACAACTAATTTAGCATTCGACGACTGCCCAATGTCATTGTGAATGATTCTCTTGTGGTGCAGCGGTATGATCAGTGTTTTGAGTGCAAGAGGTCCTGGGTTCGAAACGCGAGTGAGCAGTTTGCAGGTCGGACACATAGACACACGGTTTTGGCGCCGGGTATGGAGGAGTGACGGACTGAGTGATATGGCAAAAAATTTATCATGATCATTTATTTCCATATCAGTCACTATCGATAATTAACACGATATGTAAAATCTATATTTATTTCACATTTAGAGGAGAACAGTTTGTAGAAACCAGATGGTTAATTGTGGTGTTAAGCTTCTCTTTATTTGTCAAAATAATGTTGATCTTGTTCGATCGTCCGATTAGACACTGACTTTCCCATAGACACAGCCTGTAAACAGGACAGAGACATGGCGGAGTATACTAATAGAAAGCGTAAAGTGTCCTCTTTTCGGAGAAAAAAGTTGAACTGTAAGCGTTTGTCGACTCCGAAGGGGCAATATTATAAAACACAAGTAACGTGGCTGCATGTGCAAGTTCTAAGTGCTTTAGGTATAATTTCAACAAACAAAAACAAAATAGCCAAAATATATGCCGTTAATGTTTCTCTCACCACTCCTACAAGTGACTGTACAGCTCCACATGTAGCACTTGAGAGCCAAGCATGCAATGCACATGTGCAGCGTCACACAACTTGTACACATTTATTGAGCATTATTGAACTTTTGTCATGTTGTTATTGAAAAAAGTTATATTGCGATAATTATCGTTATCGTTTTTATCGCCCAGCCCTAGACTGAAGCAATGCCGCTGCAGCCGTTTCCATGAGAAAACTATGACATTTACGTGTGATCCGAGTACTTGAATAATTGCTAAAATAATCGGCAAGTATCCGAGTACCAAAATACTGGTTTGTTTCAGCCCTAACCTTTGATTACATTATGCCATCCCCAACCCAAAAATGTGTTCCGGTCCACTGGGCATTACCCGGAATGCCAGATGGCCAGTCCATACCCACATACACATACAAGAGCCCTGACTAATGTGTTGATGGAAAGATCTAAAACCTGGAACAACCAACTGACCTGAACCAACATTAAAGTTCTAATAAACACAAATAATAACAAACATTCAGGTTCTGACAAAGAAAAAAAACACTTTTAATCTGGTTATGGACAATATTTTCCACAAGTTTGACATTTTAGAGACGTTTTACCTTGAGGAGCGTTGTGAGAGAGAACCATGTCATGGTTTGGTTCTGGTCCATCATAAGCAGCAGTTACTATAGAGGGATCAGTCTCCTCTTTCAGTACATGCTGCTCTCCTTCATGACTGGTGCAGTCTTCCTGCTGTTCCTCTTTAACCTGTGGAGGTTCTGGTTCCTCCTGGTCCAGAATGGAGTTCTTCTTCTGGTTACAGAGCTGCTGGTCAGCCAGAACATCCTCCACTTGACAACTGTGTTGTTGAGGGAGATCTGCAGGTCAGAGGGTCAGAAGGTTCACAGCACACAGAGAGATGTATTTTCTATATAGAGAGAATTCTAACATAGAAATACCATCAGCTTTTCAGTAATATCATGTCAACAGACATTCAGCAAGTCTAACTTAGGGTGCAGTAACAAAACATTAGGCTTCCCTGTGTGGGACATTCACACACTACTAACTACTGTTGTTACATCATATTCC
This sequence comes from Parambassis ranga, assembly GCF_900634625.1. NCBI lineage: Eukaryota > Metazoa > Chordata > Actinopteri > Ambassidae > Parambassis > Parambassis ranga. Next base: position 4,121,707 of record NW_021144778.1, read on the forward strand.
ACACTTACCAGTGTTTCCCTGCCATTATATAGGGAGCAGCTGTTTTCTATACAGCAGCAGATCATAACAGAAGTCATTTAAGGTCACCTTTCCTATAGAACAGGTCTTTGTTCTTTTTATTAAACATAATAAATAGCTGCCCCATGCACACACACACACACATGTTTTTTTTTGTACAAACCAGGAAGTAACATCAGGAACGTTTCTTCCTTAAAATAAAATTTTTCATTATTTCAGCAGTAACAGTGAACGTAGTGATGTCGGCCAGCATGTGACAGCATGTTCAACATCATCATTAGACAATTAGCACCTGCTAGCTGGGATCAGGTAGTTTATATGTGCTGTAATTGAGCGAGTCTTGATTCCTGACCCCCAGGAACCAACCATGGACTTTGTTTAAATAATACTGCTGTCTGTGTCTGTCATTGGCAGACAGGAGGGTGTTAAGCTGTCACATCTGAACCTGGCTGTGGTCTGTGGAGGTGTGCACCACGGCACTGGTGGAATTCAGCTACCAGCCAACATGTAATGATCATATCAGTGCTGCACTGTTTACTTTTTAAACATGCAGGTTAAACCACAACTCAGCAGTGAACTACACAAACCATGACGATGATGACAACAACATATAATGATGTCCGCGCATTCTAAGCAGCTGTTGTCTGTATGGATTGTTTAGTGCTGCAGTATTTTGATCAGGCAGATGCGCGGACACCAAAAACCTCTGTTGACGCCGCTAAACTTTTGGTTGTGAACAAAAACTCATATTGTTGTTGTTCAGGTCACGTTTGAACGGATGAACCGCAATAAATGAAAACGTTTATCAACTCGGGCTACATCGATGATGCTCAGCTCAACGACTGATGACGTACACAGTGGTAATGAGCGAGCGTCTTCACCAGCTCAGCTCCAAGTCATGAAGTCAGTGTCCTCCTGTCAGAAACACTATGTGCTGAATGTCACTCTTTTCACACAGAGCCGTTGTTGTTCCGTGACATTGTCATGTTTACATACCTGTTCTGTGTAGCTTGATCTCAGGCTTCAGGAGCAGATCCAGCAGTTTGCGCTGACGGTCCAGCTCTCCCTCGTACTGGACGATAGTTTGTTCAAACACTCCCAATATTTCAGCAGCAGCAGCAGTTAGCCGCTCGCTGATAAAAGCTCTCAGAGACTCCGCAGTAGCTTCAGATGATGAAACACTCACAGTAGTTACACTTCTGTTCAGCTTCTGCTGTCGCTGTGCTCGTCTTTGTTTTCCTCTTCCTCCTTCCGGCTCTTCTTCTTCTTCTTCAGTTTAATGGCGGTTGGCAGCCAACTTACAAGGCGCATTACCGCCACCTACCGGACTGGAGTGTGGACAGTCGTCCTGCTTTGTCCTGTCCTGTCTTTTCTTTCAATACAAAAACCTGTTATATATTAGAAATGTAAATTATATTCTACTTCCCTCCAGGGATCAACAAGCAGCAGAACAAACAATAAGACAACGCAGAGTGTGCTACTAGAGAAGCATAAGAACTAGAAACAGATAAGGAACAAATAACCTAGATTTAACAATGATAAGAATGATTTTATCTTTAATTAAAATAGAATTAAAAATAAAAGAATAAAAGTGGAAAATTAAGAATAACCATGTTGGGCAATTAGAAGGCATTTGTTTGTATTTTGACTATATTTTGTTCTTTACTCAAATAAAGTGAGAACGAATATTATTTTTTCCTATTTGTTTAAGGTTCATGGAGAAACCCTGGATGTCCTCATGAAGGGAATGACTGTTGGACTTCTGAGTGGGTATGAAGGCATCCTGCATGATGCTTTCCCTGTTGAAATCTTCAATGTAGCTGTGGTGCTAGAGGAGACGATCGTGACATCAGAGATGTACCGTCTGGCTTTGCAAGGCTGATGGGTCTCATCTACTGCCTCCATCTGGAGCACCCTTGTGCCATGAAGTACACGTTTGAATTCCTCCAGAGGGTCAGCCTGAAGGTCAAAGCTGACCAGTGTTCAGCTAGGATACATGGACTCAGGAACAACTTTCAGATACTGATACTGATACTGATGTATCCTGTATAGACTGCTCTGTACGTTCTCTAACCTGCTAGTTAACTGGTTGGGGTGGTGAAAATGTTATAACAGATGGTAACTGATACTGTTGTTTGAAACATGATCAGGGAATGTGCAGAGAAGTTTTGTTGTACTAATCCCACTTTGCATCATTTGTTGTTAAAGAAAGGCTTTGTTTTGTCTAGTCGTTTGTTTTACCCGATGTTGCTGCTCTTCTCACTGCAGGAATGGGCATATATGTAAGAATATATATGCCTGGCAGTTTTTATATTGTACCTCCTTCCTTGTTGGAGTGAATGTTATTAAAAAACAGATTTTTTGTTTGAATAAATCATTTGAACATTTGAGTTGTAAAATCATTGTTCTAAGTAGAAACTACTGAAAAATATGAGTCCACATAATTTATAGTAACATTTTTTATTATCTATAAGTGAAAATTATGAGTTGAAATAGTGTGGAGATCTTCATTAGTTTGACACATTAAAGTAAGTTCAATTACAGAAAAATACACCAAGTAAGTTGTTGTAACTCACAGCATCAAGTTTTAAAAATGAACAAATATTAGTTTACCAGAATGTTCAATTTACACTTTTGAGTTGAAACCAAGCTTATCTGAAAGTTGTATTTACTCACATTTTTAACTTTTGAACTTTCATTTCTAAGTTGAACAGACTTGAAATTTATTACAGTGAAGAGCTTCTGTTATTCACACATACACTCTGACTGTGCTTGTGTTGCAGCTACGAACTGAACATGGCAGAAGAAGCTCCAGCTCCAGCCGCCGCTCCGGCCGAAGCGCAGAAGAAGAAGGTCTCCAAGCCGAACAAGTCCGGCCCCAGCGTCAGCGAGCTCATCGTGAAAGCTGTGGCCGCTTCCAAGGAGCGGAGCGGCGTGTCTGCAGCCGCCCTCCAGAAGGCTCTGGCTGCCGGAGGATACGATTGTAGATCTCTTGCAAAAGCTAATACATCTTGCTTAACTCTTCAAACCTTTGTAAAAATGGTATTTTTGTACCACACAGTTAACACAAACCATCATATTACTAAGCACACAATGTGCCAACTACACACTGATGGTATTAACTGAAAACACATCTGGCTTTTGCTTTCTCTGTGCATAAGGTATGTCCATGTGAGGTCAAACTTTTGTCATAAATAGTTCTATAAACACAGGGATTCAAATTTCAAGTATGAATGTTTATTCACACACATCAAAACAATCACAAGAAAACATACAATTTCACTGAAAGAGAGAGAGAGAGAGAGAGAGAGAGAGAAAATCAGTCTCATTGTCTCTCTGGGTCCGGCCACAGAATTTCATCAACATCACATGCAATGTCTTCTAGTCCAAGGCACCGGGGAACATGTCTCCTGGAGTGCCGTATCCAGGCCTGACATGATGCCTGGTCCATATCCTCGCATGCCTCCTTCCAGATGCTGGATGTCTAGTAATTCTGTGGAGTAACAGTTTCAGTTTTACATGTACAGTATTGTTGTTTTTCTCATTAGAGTATGGTACTACTGCAAAACTTAGTGTGAGGGAACTGTACTAACCCATTCTCATCAATATGTCCTTATGATGCTTGCTACAGTGTAGCGGCTCAGGCTGAACCCGTTGTCCAGCTTCCCTCAGGGTCAATCCATGGTTGATCACATGATCCATTATTGTAGCTCCGATGACATCAGTAATTCTATTTCTTCTTACCCTTCCTCCTTCCTCTTCACCTCCTCGTCCTCTTCCTCTAAATTCACCTCCTAGTCTTCGTCCTCCTCCTCTTCCTCATGTTCCTCCTCTAATTCTCACTCTTCTCAGTCTCCTTCTCCCTCCATTGTTCTCCACACTGAAGCTTACCTGTGTCTTATTTACAGAGCTCATGCTGATTGCAAAGTGAACTAATGATGTAAAACAGTTCTCACATGTGACAGTGTAGCCAGACAGTTGGCAAAATAGTGTAAATACCAGCCATAAATGTGTGTAGTTTTACTATGAGTGTGTTGATCTTTTGGAAGTTGTGTGTAAAGCAGTGAGTTGTGTTTAAAGTTCAGCAAAAAGAGTGCTGTGAAGTGGATTATATTTATACAATTGCAAATTGTGTGTTACAAAAGTGCAAATTGAGTGTAAAGCAGTTTTTTTGCTTTTAGTTTTGCAAACTCAGTGAGTGATTTTGCTATAACTACTAATAGTTTTAGAAATTGTGCTATAAGAATCATTGTTAGTGTTTAAGCAATCAGAAAAAACTGTAAATAAAGAGGTGTTTGTTTCAAATAACACAAGTTAAAGCTGTGCCTGTTTTTATTGCACAATCAAACCTTAAATATTTCATGAAAAATATATATCATAGAATTTTAGTCGACTAAATCCACGGCAGATTTAGTCGACTAAAATTATTTGATATTTAGTCGACTAAAACTAGACTAAAACTTTAAAAATGTTGATGACTGAAACGTGACTAAAATCAAATGACATTTTAGTCACAAGACTAAAATAAAAACTAAATCCGAAATTGCTGCCAAAATTAACACTGATGTGGAGGAGGGATTGATTTTGGAATGAGGAGGCTGCAACCTGCGATGGCACCACTAGATGTCAGCTTTTCACAGCATTGGTGGTTCAGTGGTAGAATTCTCGCCTGCCACGCGGGAGGCCCGGGTTCGATTCCATTCCTCACATTCCATGTGAGGGGACATATATTCACCTTCACATCTATGCTGTTGTTCAGTAAGTTGTTTTTATATGTGTTAACAGACCTATCTGACTTCTGTTAACATCACTGTGACATACACACAGAGGCACTACACTTCACAGACGAGCTTCAGTGGTACAGTGCACATCACATTTGAAACAAGAGCACTTACCACTTTCTAGTTTTCTTTCAGTTTTTGTCTGATGTCAACAGGCATAGTTGACAATAACATCCTCACCTACAGTGTAATACTCAGAGTTTTTCATGATATCATAACAGGACATAATACATCTCTGTGCATTTCTCATCTGTATATCTGCATGTCTTATGGTTGCTCTGTACATAGTCTTTATTTCTACTTTATCTATTGTTATGCTGCTCAGGACCTTGTTTTCATGCTGCTGTAATGGAATGGAAGGAACGCTGACAACCAACATGGGTCATAGCAGCAGTCACCTGGTGCGGTCATGTATCAGCTGGGGTGTGACGCAGTGGCTCCGTCAGTAACTATGGGCAGTGTGTACGCACCCAGACACACATCATTGGAAGCCAGCTTTAATGAGAGGTGAGGGTTGCAAAAGTCCGAACAAGAGCCTGTTGACAGAAAACTCTAAAGGAGAAGGTTGCCATGTTAGAAAACAACCGAGACTTTCTGCAGAAAACCATGACCATGACATCCACTGGTAGGTCATCTGTTCTTTCAACTCAAACGGGACACAAGGACATAAACCTTTGCATTTCAATATACCAAATTAAGTTGGATGAAACTCCCACATCGCTGGGCTCCTGTCTTCAGAACGTGTAAGCTGCCCTCCTATAGGGTTAAAAAACACAAACACACATAACACTCATGTTGATCCTGAGCATCACATAAACATGTGAATCTTTCATTAATATTGAAGTTCCTCCTTTGTTCTGGGAAACTTACAGAAGCTTCTTTGAGAAGTGGTTCAGCTGGGCCATGAACTTCAATGCAGCGGCTTTATATTCCTAACCAGAAATCTTTGTTCATAACTTTACCAATGTCAAACTAAGAAGAACATTGTGTTGTTCTTCCACCGACTGAAACATGAAAAAAGAGATGTCACACATGGCTCATTGGTCTAGAGTCTGATCTCACCGTTTATAGGAACTACACTGCAGTTTTGGGCGGATTGTCTTCAGTCGATTATTTGATGATTTGGCAGGTCTGGTTTTAGATCTGCAGATTGCACCCCCTCCTACATTAGCACAGGCCACTGGTGCAGCTTTGACACCTACTGCTAGGAGGGTTTTTTTAATGCACTAAAATTGGAAAGCAGTTTTTGTGACTGGGGGACAGGACACAGAAAAGCAGGGCTCTCTGATAAGGTGGACCAATGTGACCTCTAGTGTGACATGTGGCGCCCTCAGTGACACCATGAGCTTCTTTTGGGTGTCGCCTCTTTAACCGGGGTCAGATTTATTGTGGCAACGGCGCCCTTAGCAACGCGGCGGGTCCATGGAGACAAACAACAGTCCGAGTAGTGAGGGAATGCTGGGCTGCACGGTTAACAGACACGAGGAAAGAAATCTGATTAAACTGCATGTTTGAGGACTTTTTATGGGCTCACTTCATACCGCTGCTGTGAGGTGAAGATGGGATGCCTAAGCTCGACGCACACGGCGGTTGAGCCGCTGGTAGGCGCGGAGGTGCAGGAGGTAGGCTCGGTGTGTGGAGACGTGTTACAGAGATTTACGTACTGTATCCTACCAATGATTTAGCTGCTGATTCTCATTCATTATTAACCAAAACTAGCAACTCTAAGTGAGAAACTTCTGCGAACTCATACAACACTATCAATAAAATCAGTCAATCAAATTACAGGATGGAACATAAATGTGAATAAATGGCCCTTAAAATGATCACATCATAGTGCTAATATTTATGTTTTAAAACATGTCACTAACAAAAGGATAAGTTGAATGAAACAATTTAATACTTAATAATCTTGGCCTTTGCCTGAGTATTGGCAGCTCTTGGGGATTTTATGCTTCATGATTGTATCTTTGTTTTATTGTATTTTACTGCAGTTTGTCTCTTTTATGTATTTTATTAGTTTGAGTTTATTTCATGTATTTTAATGTTAAGCACTTTGGTGGGCAATGCCCTTATAAATGTGATATATAAATAAAACGGGCATTGACATAATAATAAACCTTAAAATGACTAACCTGAATTAAAAAAAACTACAAATGAATTTAGTGTTAGATTTAGTTAAATATAAATTATACCTGTCCTCTGAAATGAAAGCGTGACAGATTTTCTATGGTTCTACATTTACACCAGCAAAAATTGGCAAAATTTACTTCAATCTCTTTGTAGTGTATCATTGTTGTTGCTGAGTTACTGTATTCATGACAATATGTCAACACAATGATGATGTCACCATGACAACGTCACGTCTGGGATTCAGGATGCTGTCAAATTGTGATAATGTGTGTGTGTGTGTGTGCTGCCAGGAGGAAACTAAAAGTAAACTCAGCGGTCGTAGGGACTCTGCTGTGTCGAAGGGCACTGCGGACAGCGGGGTGGTGATGGAGAACACAGAGATCCCCAACTTACCCGACACAGTGCCCAGTAACCTTCCTCCTCTAACATCAGTGAGCGTCACAGAAAGTGAGGGAAACAAAGAAACACAGCACAGTGAGGATGTGCTCCACACAGGCTGGAGAGAGAAAACATGTGTCTTAAAATGTGTTTATGTTCTGTCTGCTGCTCCAGGTCAGCTGCTGCAAAATGGCACAGAACAGAACCGTCCAAAGGCCAGAGAGATCCTGGAGGAACTGATGCAGCAGGGAATCATCATAGAAGGGCAAAGAGAGGCCGGCAGTGGCGCAGGAGAGGCCTACAGCATCATGGTGGGCACCTGGTTAGCATGCTTCATTCACAATATCAATGCTATGATAAAATATGTAACATTGTGTGTGTGTGTGTCAGCTGGATGACAGTGAAGGGTTCCGGCGAAGGTACCCTGCCAGACTTAAGTCTCTGAGGGGCAAAAAAGCTCCCCGCACCAGAGAACAGATTGATGAGAAGATGAGGCTCGCTGATGAGAGACGCAAGGTAGTGTGTGTGTGTGTGTGTGTGTGTGTGTGTGTGTGTGTGTGTGTGTGTGTGTGTACTAACCACCTTCTTCTAATGTCTTCTCTCTCACATGCTTGATATTTCAGTCAAAGGAAGATACGCTCAAAACACGTTTAAGAGCCAAGTCTGTGCGTATTCGTGGCCCCGCTCCTGTCTGCACCACTGAGGAGGATGAAGATGCAACCATTACCCCTGTGGTGCCGCTGCAGTTACCTGTCAGTCCTGCCAGACAGATTGGTCAAAAAGCTGGTGAGGAAAGAGGGTGGGTGAGAGACGCTGGAGGTGACGACAGGGAAAAAAGTGGCCCCGCTCCTGTCTGCACCACTGAGGGGGATGAAGATGCAACCATTACCCCTGTGGGGCTGCTGCAGTTACCTGTTAGTCCTGACAGACAGATTGGTCAAAAAGCTGGTGAGGAAGGAGGGTGGGTGAGAGACGCTGGAGGTGACGACAGTGGCCTTCCTCCTGTCTGCATCACATAAACCCAATAGTGGATTGGGTTCATTCTCTGGAATGTTGAATTAAAATAAACGTTGTTCTCGGACCTGCAGGACTTTGTAGTCACTTCAGCTGGACACGCATCAGAAAGTCTCACCTACGCTTACTACGTGGCCGGTTGTGGTGAAACGGCCACTTCATAGGACGTGAGCCAAACTCAAACATTTTGCACTGTGAAGACTCCTCTTTAAGATATATATTGTTTGCAGGTAAATAGACAGGATGTCATTAAGCATCAGCACTTTAATGGAGGTAACATTATTATATATATTTGCATTTAGGAGGGATCAGTCTGGCACTGAAAGTACTCCTGCACCACGTGCTGCTGAGGAACAGGAGTACTTTCAGTAGCCAGACTGATCCCTCCTAAATGCACCACTGAGTGCCACTGGAGGTCATTCCTTTCTGTGGCCATCAAACTGTACAACTCCTCCCTCTGAGATCAGACAATCTAACGCACTGTCTTGTAGTTATACCCATATTGGATTTATAGTAGACAAGATTTTACTGCACACAGTTTTAGTTGTATTATATATGACTATCAGTCTTCACTTGCCTGGATTTTACTTGAATGTTTATTAACGTTTGGAATTTCTAACCTGTTTTATTTTTATTTTACTCTTACTACTCCTGTTGGACTTGAGATGGCGCTGTTTCATTTCCCTGTAGATGAGCTACTAGGAAAAGTCTGAGTAACATGAGGAAGTGCCTTATGTGAAAAGACATTAAAAACTTATTTATGAATAAAGTTCCAGCTTTTCTTTAACTGTAAGTGTGTACAGTGGCAGTGTGTGAAGATATATGTGCTACAAAAGGATGCTGAATATGAATGAAATGTGATAAATTAAGAGGGAAAGATTACTATTTTAGGGGATATAACAACTCATATTACACACTGCTCAGAGACTGACCCACTAGTGTAACCTGATCTTTTAATATTTGTTTTAACTTACGCTTAAAAGTAAGTTATACAAATATTGGGTAGAGTAACAGTATTTCCCTCTGAAATGTACGTGAACATAACAGAAAAATGGAGAAGTTCCTCTCCCTATATTGAACACACAGTGCATATTTGACCATTTATCTATGTCATCTATGTCTTCAGGTTGGTTGTAGCCACACACACACAAGTGGAAGCTGTCAGGAAGCTGCACCTGTCTGTGGAGCATCTGTCCTCTGAGCTGCTGCCTGTCTGTTGGACAGGATGGATCTCAGTAACAGTTCAATCATGAGAGACTCAGCGAACTGAATGAGAAATATTTATTAAGTACAAAGTTTGAATGTGCATCGGCGTCCTAGACCCCGTCGTGAAGACCACATCCGAAAAGGGGGGAAAACGCAAGAAGAGAGGCCGCTGGATCAGAAGATGAAACGCACTAAAAAAAACTGGGTGGGGTTAGAGGCAGCGCTTTTAGGAATGGGTCCCAAATGTATTTAGTTAGACAGCAGAGTTACCAAGAAGAGCTGGAAACACCTGATGCTATCCGTGGGACAATCCGCTCCATGTCACAGCCCTCTTAACTGACATCTACCTCCAGGCTGCTTCAGTATTATCACTTTTGTCGAGTTTTTTTGTTTGTTTTCTCCCGAGAAAGTCACAGAGCCAGCTGATCTTTTGCTTTCCTCTCCACACACGTATCGATAAGGAGACTTTGCACTATAATTAGGGCCCGAGCACCGAATGGTGCAAGAGCCCTACTGAAACCTTAGAGATTGTTATTATTAAGACGCAAGCGGGCCGGATGTGGCCCGCGGGCCGTACTTTGCCCAGGTCTGCCGTAGACCAACGAGCCACATGTGACTTCTTGCTTTTCATGTTTCAGTTGGTGGAAGAACAACACAAAGCACATGTTTTTCTTAGTTTGACATTGGTAAAGATATGTACAAAGATTTCTGGTTAGGAATATATAGTGTTGCTCCTGAACAGGGACTTGAACCCTGGGCCCTCAGATTAATTAAATCTTTTCATTTTGTTATGCTGACTTTTGTCCTGGAATGTTGCCTTCCATTTTGGAATGCACGCTTCCATGACATCACAGGCCGCTGTCAGGTTAGGGGTTTAATCCAAGACTTTTGTCTACCATTCCGGAATCCTGCCTATCATTCTGGAGTGGGTGGATGGATGTCTATTCCAGGATGCTCTCATTCTAGATTTCTGCCTTTCATTTGGGAATGCTTTCTTCCATTCTGGGATGCTTTTCATTCCAGAATGATGTCTTGCTGACTTCTGTTCCACTATACAGAGTGTTAATCGGGAATTCTGCCTGTCATTCCGGAATACTGATGTCTATTCTGGAATGCTGCCACTTAATCTGGATTACTGCCTTTCATTCCGGAAATTTGAATTTCATTCTGGAATGCTTTTCATTCTGAAATGCTGCCTTTCATTCTGCAAGTCTGCTTTTCGTCCAAGGCGCTGTGTTAAAGTTGCAGTCTCCACTGGAGGACAATCCTGAGACAGAAACTGGTACACCCAAAGGATAAAACTCCCAGGGAGAAACACAGCAATATCATATATGCAGTCCAGTGCAGTGAGGAATGCTCTGATCTGTACATTGGAGAAACTAAACAACCACTCCACAGGAGAATGGCTCAGCACAGGAGAGCCACCTCCTCAGGACAAGACTCAGCTGTTCACCTCCACCTCAAAGACAAAGGACACTCCTTTGAGGACAACAATGTTCACATTTTAGACAGAGAGGAAGTCAAGGAAGCCATCTATGTTAAGCTGGTAAAACCTTCTCGAGGTGGTGGCCTCATCTTTTTACCACATACAAAGCAGTTATTTCATCCATTCCCAGGAAGTTTCACTCCAAGTCACATGCTAACAGCAAGAACAATGGGCTGTCTACCAGCAGTCTGTCGTGACCTTCCCTGGTCACCCCGGATTGTCAGATTCCGTCTCCTGTATTCAGAACATTGAGTGAAAGAAAATACCCTGGGTTTTGTAGTTTCGCCTTTTGCAAAAGGGATAACACAGTGAACACAGGCCTTTCAGTCTGCTTCACTCCCGTCCATACGTGTTCTGCCCCTCCCTGTACACAGGCTAGTTTTATTGAAAGTTGAGGTACATTTGCATAACAGATAAACAGTTCTTCAAGACCATCGTAGGTATTTCCATATTGGGACATGTTGCCCTTTTATCTCCACCTACTAATTATCATAATTGGTCTAACATATTTATGACTGTGAAAACACTCTGTCCCTTCTATGTTGGTTGATTTATCTTAGGTCCGTGGCTCCTAGTGCTTCGGCCTTCACCTCATCAAAGAGTTCCTCCCTAACACTCTGTAAGAGTTATAGATGTGTTTTTCTCTAAGTGTAAGCTTATATAATCAAATACATACGTGGTCTGTATCATGTCATTGCGTAAATAACCTTGTATACTTCACAAGTCTCCTAGTCGTTAGCCAGTCATTAGACACACCTGGCACAGGCAGCCAGATCATCACAGGTAATTATGGAAACAAAAAAAATGTACCTACAATGAGGCACACACAAAATTCAAGGCACAAAATGAAGGCACAATGCACTCAGTGATGCTGTAACCTCTGTTATGCTGACTTTTTAAAAAAAAAATACTTTAATAATCCCAGAAGGGAAATTGCCTAAGGCTGCTGCCAAGCAGTGTCATACAATGACCAGCACTGGAGGCAATGTGGGTCAAGGACACACAACCCTGCTCTACCACTGAGCCACTGCTGATGTTGCCTTCCCTTCTGGACTGCTGACTTGCCAGAATACTGACTGTTACTCCTGAATTCTACGTATAATTCCGGAATTCTGTTGACTATTCTGGAATGCTGCTGCTTATTCCGGATTTCTGCCTTTCATTCTAGGACAAACAAATGGACTGCTCTGTGGCTCTGTGGCGCAATGGATAGCGCATTGGACTTCTAGTTAAACACAGGAGAAGTGATTCAAAGGTTGTGGGTTTGAGTCCCACCAGAGTCAAAGTGCCTTTTAACTTCCTGTGGCGCCGTCCTTCAGGGTGGATACAGCTCCTGTCCTGAAAGCTAGAAAAAAAGGACTGCACTCAGACATCCCGGAAAACAGCGTCACTGCCCCTGGCTTTGTGACTGTACAGGTGGACAGAGATCTGACTGGTGTGAGCTTTTGCTTGGCACAGAGGCAGCTAATAAACTGAAAGTTGTACCTTTTTCAAATGACATGGTGAGGAGGAGAACAGAAGATCTCTCAGCTGACATTCAGGCACAGCTGCTGGATAGACTGCGATCATGTAAGAAATGTTCCTTTCAGTTGGATGAATCGACAGAGCAGAGCATCTCCAGTGCTGCTCAGTTGATAGTTTTGGTGTGCTATCCCTGGAAAGGAGATATTTTGGAAGACTTTCTGTTCTGCGCAGATAAAGTCTGTCAATCCAGAGATTAAAGCTGCTCACTGTATGCTGCTGAACATGAGGCACTGCTGGATCACTCTGAGGTGCGATGGCTGTCACAATGGCTGCAGCACAGAGCTCAATCAGAGGGAAAGAAGAAGGAGCAACATCACTGGAGAGCAGACTGGAGAAGAAGGCAGCATGGTCAGAGCAGACAGAAACAGGTGCTGCAGGGTTTCAGCCTTTCTCTGACACAACCTGATTCAGATCATGTGCTTCATCTGGTGCAGAATGATACAGCTGTAAATCCGAATGAACTCAAAATTCATTAGTAATCCTGTACTCCTGTTAACCTGTCATTGTGATCAACAATTACATAATGCAATTAGCAGAAAAAGTGTCAATATTATTACAAAGGGGCAGCTAATTATCTACAGGTTTAGATTTTGTTAGCCACAACACCCACTGTTTTAACGGAGACAAAATGGCTGACAGTAAGTAAATAGTAAAAGTACATTATTTTGTTACATTTGTACTTAAGTGCAAGTAAAAGTACTGGCTTAAAAATAAAGTACAAGTACCCAGAAAAACTACTTAATTACAGTAACTTGAGTATTTGTAATCAGTTACTGCCACCCTTGGATATTTGCAGTCCACCCCTGGATATATGCAGTCCAGTGCAGTGAGGCATGCTCTGTTCTGTACAATGGAGAAACCAAACAACTACTCCAAAAACTGGCCTTCAATGTTTGTCAAGATGCTTATGTTTAAGGCAAAAGCTGTGACCTCTTTCAAGTTTTGCAGCGTATTTTCACTCGAAGCCGTGAACACATGTTAATCAGACAGATGTGGTGGCCGAGTGGTTAAGGCGATGGGCTGCTAATCCATTGTGGTCCTGACACAGGATCATCACTTGATGGTGTCATAAACATTCCAACTTAAGACAGTAATACTGGTGTCCTATCTACACAGATCAGTCTATGGAGAAGTCCACAGTCTGTGCATTGGTCCAGCTGTAGTCATTAATGGAAAACCCACATTCAGTAGGTCAGGAAATGGAATATATGAGTAGGTCAGGAAATGGAGAATATGTGAAAAGGTTCAATATTGAAGACACCTGGAGCCACTCTAACCAAATAATGAACTCAAAACACCTGCAAAGGCCTTTAAATGGTCTCAGTCTAGTTCTGTAGGCTGCACAACCACAGGAAGACTGCTGACTTGACAGTTGCCCAAAAGACGACCATTGACACCTTGCACAAGGAGGGCAAGACACAAAGAGGCTGGCTGTTCACAGAGCTCTGTCCAAGCACATTAACAGAGAGGGAAGGGGAGTACAAGCAAGAGGGAGTACAAAGTGTTCTGCCCAAACAGGGACTTGAACCCTGGACCCTCAGATTAAAAGTCTGATGCTTGCAATACTTCACTAGTACACTTGTAGAGTAGTGAATCCTGATTGACTTGCGATTAACCCTTTATACAAGGGGGATTAGCTCAAATGGTAGAGCGCTCGCTTAGCATGTGAGAGGTAGCGGGATCGATGCCCGCATCCTCCAGCCTGCATTTTAGGGAGGGTGTAGCTGGATGGATGAGGATGGATGGATAATGTAGTGGACTCCCACCCAGCAGATCAAGTCCCAGAGGTTACAGCATCATTTATTAGCTGAGTTTCCCTCAGGGAAGCTGCTGTTTACAAGCTGTTTACAGAGAGAAACAAGACAAACAACAGTCAGCATCATCTTCCATAAAAACACATGACAATAACATGTGAGACAGAGAGTTTATGATCAGTGCTCTCCCTGCTGGTTAGGACATATGATGACATTTTAAATGTACCAGTCAAAAGTCACTCAGTGGTTTGTCTTTGTTTTTATGACTTTCTACATTGTAGGTTCATCCTGAAGACATCAGAGCTATGAAGGAACACATGTGGAATGATGTAGTGAACAAACAGTGTTAAACCAAGCAGAATATGTTTGATGTTTGACATTCTTCCAAGCAGCCAGCTTTTGCTTTGATGACAGCTTTGCACACTCTTTGCATTCTCTCAATCTGAACTGAACCACCAATGCTGTGCAATGCTGACATCTAGTGGTGAAATCACAGGCTGCAGCCTCCTCATTCCAAAATCAATCCCTCCTCCACATAAAGTCAGAAGTTCTAAATGTGAGTCATTAAATGAGAGGTTCCAGCAGAAACGTCCAAACATCTGAAGAGAAGCTGAGAAGCCGGAGATACAGGGGCTGCAAGCTGTGCTTCAACTGTTCCTGTTTAGACAATAAGAACAGATCATCACTGTCTTTTAAAATGTTCTGATCAAATCACATTAGTTTGTATATTTATATTACACACAGAGCTGTTGTTTCAGTCACATCCATTTGTTATGTGTACAGTGGGTGCAGGAAGTATTCAGACCCCCTTAAATGTTTCACTTTGTTATATTGCAGCCATTTGCTAAAATCATTGAAGTTCATTTTTCCTCATTAATGTCCACACAGCTCCCCATACTGACAGAAACACACAGAGTTGTTGACATGTTTGCAGATGTATTAAAAAGACAAAGTGAAATATGACATGGTCCTAAGTATCAGAGCCTTTGCTGTGACTCTCATATATTGAACTCAGGTGCGTCCATTTCTTCTGATCGTCCTTCAGATGGTTCTACACCTTCATCTGAGTCCAGCTGTCTTTGATGATACTGATTGGACTTGATGAGGAAAGACACACACCTGTCTGTATAAGACCTTACAGCTCACAGTGCAGGTCACATACTGGGTGATGACGTCCTCCTGCAGGTGTTACTGTGGAACAACTGCTCTGGATTGGGATGAGTCTGAATAGAACTTTGTTAGCTTTGGAAAGCTGTGTGGTAGTTAGAGAGGAACTGAAAAGTGTCAACAACATATACGCTGTGTTGTCAGTCCCCACTGCTGGCTCTGTCTCGGTGAGCTTCCACTCAACTGCAGCCTTCTTAAATTCTTTATTAAGTTTGGTGCTTTGTAGAAATTGTTTTCACATAGCTGCTGCTTTCAAAAAAACAAGCTTCAAGGAAAGATTTGACATTTCTGAGCAGTTATTGTAGTGAAGAACCATCATAGAAAACATGTCTGATCTCTCTCCAGACATTATCACGCTGTCTTCAGGTGCTGTGGAAATGAATGTTGTGATGAGCATCCAAAAGGAAAAGGTGGGATTTCTAACAATCCCCAGTTTGCCAGATTAAAGGTTAAGAGCATCAAGGTCCTGTCAGTGAGTGCTGCTAACAGTGATTAATACAACAACTACTGTTAAAAATAAACACATGCTGTTTGCATGCATCACGTTCTTACTCTGCAGTAAATGCTGTGTGTCTTTGATGTGTGGAATATAAGAGCTTTTGTAGAAGCTAGTTTGTGTATCTGCATCTCTCAGTCAATAGTGTACATTTACATTCTAGAAATGAAGGCTTGCTGGGTGACAATTGTTGTATTTATAATGAGTTCAGAATGTTTGAAGATGTGTGGCTCGTGACAGATACAGGAAGTGACTGTTCAGTGTGTTTTTCTTCTAACCCAAGTTTCAATACTTGTGTAATTGTACAAGTGTAAATGGTGTAAAGTGTAAAAACAGTCTACAGGCTCTTACGGGAAACAAGAACATCAGGGAAATTCTCTAGAAGTTTTATGCAACTATGCAGTGGTAACAGAAGTGTCAAAAACTGCAGTTTCCCCTGTGGCCTCTGGGACTTACTCCAAAAATAATTTAATTTCCATAGATCTGAAAGAATAAGCCATTCAAATGGAGACATCATTATAACATATCCCTGGGATAGGTGTGTGCTTGCTGTTATGTATGTGTGTGATTGACAGCTGTGCTCAGCTCCACTGTTACTGTGCCTGCATATAACTGTCAGAGTTGAACGGCAAACACTGATTTTGCTCATGCTTGTACTGCATGTGTTGATGTGAGAAATAGAGTGACATGGACAAGGGAGGTGTGCAGGTCAATACAGTCAGTCTGTAGATATTGTCCTCACCTCTTTGGCACACTTAGCATAGTCTAAGAGATGATGTAGTCTTACTACAGAAAACCTGGCTCAACAGTAATAATAAAAACCGGCCTCTGTTTATATGAAGTTTGTATCGAGCACTCCTGTGTCTGCATGTGGCCCAAAGTTTTCCTGTAAAATGTTTGTCATCCAACAGAAACTGGCTGGTGCAGACAGCAACTCCACCAAGTGTCCCTGTTCAGTACCAGGTACCATTGCTCACTAATTCCTCTGTGCTGTGTTATGCTCATGAAAGTAGCCCCTTTGACCCCAGTATGAGGTCTGTAGTTAGCATACGAACGTGCGAGTACAGACTCAACTGATGGATGAATGCAGAGCTCAGGGAGCATGTCACATGAAGAGCTGAGTGCACTGAAGTGGAAGGCTCCTCATGTGCACACAGCTGTCAATAAAACACTTTCACTGGCACCAATGCAAGAATGACTGGACACATTTAAAGTTGTTTTCTTTTTAAAAATGACCACAAACACATTTTTACATTGGCTGCTATAATTTGTTGTTTTAGGTGGGCCTGGTTCTCTGTTTTATTTTCAAACTTCTTGTCTTCTGATCTTTGGTTTCTCTCCTTTCTTGTGTCACACTCTGCTAACCTCTGGGTTCCCCGTCTGACCTGTCCATGTCTTGTTTGGTTTGTATAGGTTTAGTCTTTTGGTGTCTTTCGTTTGCAATGTGTTCATTCAGTTTACTCTGGTGGTTTCTTATGTTTTTGGATTTTGTAATTTTAGAAGCAGCTAGAAAAGGTTCTATTTTCCTAAGGAACCAATACCTTGTTGTATGTGTTAATACATAGTGATATAGACCAAGGAATAGGCTATTATTGGGTACACTGTGCAAAACAAATTATTTTTGCATTTTTAGTGTATAAATGTTACTCAAGATAACTAAAATGAAACTTCAAACCTGTTGGTCTATCTAACCAGTACATATTGAGATTTTTAACATCTCAACAACATGAGCCAGTAATGAGTTTCCATTGAGATCAGATAGTGACCAGTCGGCCCTTTTTTCCATGATCCTCTCCAGCCTGACCAACTTGCAATAATGCTGCTGCTGCTGCTGCTGCTGCTGCTGCTGGAGCTTTTTAGGACCACGATTGATGCAGTTATTTCTGCATCAAGCGTCAGTTTTAGGACAGTTGTAGCTTGAGGACAGTGACAGGAAATGGCTTGACAGGAAGTGTCTGTGAGGTAAAAGCAGTTAGAATCTGAAAAAGGTAAAGTTCATGTACAGATAAAAGGAAATAACTCAGAATCACATTTGTGTGTCAGTATTTGTGTGTGTGTGTAGGAAGGCTGTGTGTGAGAGTTGAGCAGCAACCTTGCCAAAAGCAGGTTAAAGATTTTTGATTTGATCTGACTCACCGACCTACACACACACACACACACACACAGCTTCTCCCTAGTCATTGTTGTGTGTGGGCACTTTACCCACACTGCCTCCAGTGGCGCTCCTTGCTGGTCATTGTATGACGCTGCTTGGCAGCAGCCTTAAGCAATTTACCTCTGGGATTATTAAAGTATCTAAAATAATTAAAAAAAATGAACCTCCACCAGAAAACACCAAGTGTCACCTCAGCCTCATCAATAATGCAGCTCTCTGCTCTTTATGGAGGCATACGGCTCTTTGGGCCTGTTGAAAGCCACGGCTTGTCAGTCTGAGTTGTTTGAGTAAGTGCTTAAAGAGCTCTCACTAGTGTGACAGTGAACACAACTTGTCACACATTCAGGTGCTTCAGTGTGGAAATGATAAGAAAAGAGAAGCCTGTGACTAAACTGCTGATTTACTTTGCAGAGCTGTTCAGTTCATGCTGACAGCGATGAGAAAATCAGTCATATCAGCTCATCAAATGAGGACGTGTAGCAGCTCCTGCACTGCTTTCAGCACACAAAACTGACTGCAAAGTGATGGAAATGGCCCTTTAGACACAAATAACACAATAATATGTAAATAAATAGACAGGAAGCAAGAGACGGAAACACAACAAAGAATAGTAAATGACAAAGCAAATGGACTCCACAGCAGACTGACTCAGGACTAATGATAGTGATCTCAGCACATTTGATGTGTGTGTTTATCTGGTTTTAGGGGTCAGTGTGTGTTCATCCACATGCGGTCGCCTGTGTGTGTTGATGTAAATGTGTGTGTCCTGTCAGCCATGATCATGCTGAGACAGAATAATGCTGGAAAAAGCTCCCAGCTGTTAGACCTGAAGGTAAAGCTGCATGCTGTTGTGGTTTCTCTGAGTGTAGGATCACCACAAGACTTCTGCTGTTTTGTGTTGTGTGTGTTGATCAGTGATCAATTCAGAAGTTAAACAAACCAAAGATCATGGGTTCGATCCCCATTCATGCCTTCAAAGATCTGTAGGAGGTTCCTTTTAAAGAAAGACAAAACTCAACACCCATTGAGAGTAAAAACTATGGACAGAGCTTCCGTGACGTCACCCGTTTGTTTCTGAAGAGCGATTCTGAGGCTCGGTGGGAGCCGCCATGTTGGAAGCATCGCGTCCGCCAAAACTCCAAATATGTACAAAGAGGGGGAGCGCGAGTAGAGTTTGGGGGGTGGGCGATCATGGAAGCGGGAAACTTATGCGTCAGCCGTCTGCCACTCAAGCGGCAACGTCTATAATTATGCATAATTGCCATTTTAACATGGGGGTCAATGGGAAATGACTCGCTTTTGGAGCCAGCCCCCAGTGGTTGCGGCATGAATTACAAGTTTTGACACTTCCGCATGGGCTTCAAGTTTGAACCCCGAAGGTTGCCGCCTGACAACACCACACAAAACAAAGACGTGTTAAACTGTGTGATCGTTGGCTGGAAGCACTGCTTCATGAACCTGTGTTTACTGTTCATTAAGCTTAGAGAGGTTTCAGGAGTATGTTTGAGGAGTAAACTGATTCAAGTCCTCACAACAAGTGTATTTCACTGCACAAACACACACTCAGCTGATGTGTCCCAGGAAATGTCTTTTTGTCTGACGTATTAGAAGATTCTAGATTCTAGATTCAACAACTAGACAATTATCCCCTGCTGAGACCCCACAGGGTTTCTGTGGCTGTGTCTCCCTCATTCTTCATCCTATGTGGATGAAACCTTACAGTCATGCTGAACATTTGACTCTGCACAGATTGATATGCTGAAATGCTACAGACACTGCGCCACCTACTGGCCAGGACCTGTCTTTTGTTTAGGGGCCTTAAACAATTTCCCTCTGGGATTACTAAAGTACCTAAAATAAAAAAAAAATGTAAAAAAATTTCCCAGAATGCGTAATTTAACCCGCTGGAGTCAATTGACGCGCCTGCGCGTCTTTTTCGCATGGCCAATTTAAGATGACGTAGCGGCAAGACACAGTGTTGCTGACGCTGTGTCTCTAGTTTGTGTTAAAAGTGGGGACTTAGTGGGGATTTAGTCGTTTTATTGTTTTGTGCGCCATGAGACGGCTTTTGAATGTGGAGCAGGCTCTTCTTGGAACTGGAAGGCGCAGAGGGAGACACGTGGACAGCGTCTGAGTTTGATGACGTCATGATCCGTCATGATCCGATGACACCCTGGAAGTGTCAGGCCTGTGATGTGCCCCTCTGTGTTGTGGTGGACAGGAACTGCTTTTTGAAGTGGCACAAATAATTTGTGTGACACCTGTACTGCATATAATACTTATAAATAGCTGTACAAAAAACGCCTGAGGCATTTACTGCATTCAAGGATAAATAGTTGTAAATTATTTTTATTTTTTGCTACATTTGTACATATCTTTTTTATTTATTTATTTATTTATTTTATTTTATTTTATTTTTTTATAATTTTATTTTATTGCAGGACAAACAGGTAGTACATAGCTAGACGTACATCAAATATCAAAACAGACACATAACATGATGAACATGAGCAACACAGAACAGTACAAAACAGACAGAACAAAAGATAATAATTGTAGATGACCGTAAGTGGTGAATGCTGAATTGTGTGTGTATGTTCTGGAAAGAAAACCAAAACAGTTTCCCAAACCTTGCTGTACGTGCATGTAAATATCTGGCCATACCTGCTTCCTCTATACCTGTTGAGAGGATTTTTAGTGTTGCTGGCAAGATGTTCAGACCAGATGCCGCCGCAATGATAAATCCTTTGAGGAACTGTTGACCATTAAATGCAACAATGTTACCCTGTGAAGTAAATGATAACTGCATTTACCTCAAGTTTGTGTTATTTGATTACTATAAAAATACTATACTATAAAAATATTTCTAATTATTCAACAAGAAGTTAATGTATGCGTAATGATAGTGTCTGTATTGGATTTATAGTGTTTCAGATGTAATTATTCTCATTTGGAAGAAAAAGACGTTTAAAGAATCACATTCTCACTGATGTGTGGTAAAAATTAATTTCTCTGAGTTGAATTCTGAAATTCAGAATGCTGATAGAGATGCAATTTCATTTTCAATTGCAGAACTTGCAGGATGATCGGACACAGAGGGTAATGGAGAAGAGTCAGTGGGACCAAAGGAAGAAATGTAGAGACTAGATGAGTGTCAGCATGTACCAGAAGATGCATGATGCCATGCTGTTGGAGTATGCAGACACAGAGAGGACCACTAAGAAGGTAGGAATCACTTAATGTTGATTAGATCAAAACTAAGAATTATTGTAGCAAATGTAAATGTCAATCATACTCACTCTGTGTATGTATGTGTAGTCCTTCTGAGTACACAAGGAGAAACTTAAACAACAACCGAAGCTGAAAGGAGTCGATGTTTGAAAACCTTCCCAGCAAGGAATGTTTTCATTTTATTTACATTTCTATTGCAGATTATTATGATTCTAGATTGTACAGATACATTAACCTGCTTAGATTACATATAAAATGCATGTTGACCTCGTGCTGTGTATCTAAAGTCTCCCCGTCCACCTGCAGATCTTCCTATGAAACAACAGCATGTCAGCATCCAGGTAAAGTTTTCTAACAGGATGATTTGACTGTAGTTTTACTCAAGTGCACTGTTATTGTCATACATATGTACATATCATAATATTAAGTCATAGTGGTTGTAACTCATAAATATTACCGTATTTTCCGGACTATAAGTCGCACTTTTTTTCATCCTTTGGCTGGGTATGCGACTTATACTCAGGTGCGACTTATCTATTAAAAAATATACAACTAGTTAGCCTGTGTCCTGACGTCCCATTACAAATATCATGGCAGCTGTTCTGTCCCTCTCCTGACGGTTCTCTTCCACCTCCAGCTTGTCCACACTTTCCGCGCTTTCCAAGCACATGTGACACTCGTGGTAGATAGGTCGCTAATTCCAGACAGCTATAGCGCACAGTAGTCTTTTACTCATTTACATGATGTTAATAGGAATTTCTGTGCAGTGAAGCTCATCATTTCTCTGCGTGAGAACATGTTGAAATGCGTGTGTCTCACTCAATGCCCTGCAGCCACACCACTTAAGTTAAGAGGAATTCAAGAGGCAACATTACACTAAAAAAGTAGTGATTTATTTACACTGGCGCAACTAATAGTCAGGAAAATACTGTATTTTTTTTTTTGAAAGAACAAACCCGAACAAACTTATTATACCTTAACGTTATGATTCAATGTTGAGCTAATGCCACAGCCACAAAAAGACATTTCTCCCAGCTGCTAGACAGCAAGCCTTATCTAGACATGGAGGACAGTCTCCTCATGGAGGACAGTGATATGCAAAGTGTTCAATCTTTGTTGACACAGTTAGAAGAAATCTTTGTTCATATCTTTACCAATGTCAAACTAAGAAGAACATGTGCTTTGTGTTGTTCTTCCACCGACTGAAACATGAAAAATAAGAGGTCATACATGGCTCTAGGGGTATGATTCTCGCTTTGGGTGCAAGAGGTCCCGGGTTCAAATCCTGGACGAGCCCTGGTGTTTAACTTTATTACATTGGAGACCAACTCCTTGTTGTTGACTCTTTTCAGTTCCTCTCTAACTACCACACAGCTTTACAAAACTAACAAAGTTCTATTCAGACTCATCCCAATCAGTTGTTTGATCAGAGCAGTTGTTCCACAGTAACACCTGCAGGAGGACATCATCACCCAGTATGTGACCTGCACTGTGAGCTGTAAGGTCTTATACAGACAGGTGTGTGTCTTTCCTCATCAAGTCCAATCAGTATCATCAAAGACAGCTGGACTCAGATGAAGGTGTAGAACCATCTGAAGGACGATCAGAAGAAATGGACGCACAACAGCTCTGTGTGTTTCTGTCAGTATGGGGAGCTGTGAGGACATTAATGAGGAAAAATGAACTTCAATGATTTTAGCAAATGGCTGCAATATAACAAAGTGAAACATTTAAGGGGGTCTGTACTTTCTGTACCCACTGTACATATTAGAAATATAGATTATTAAATTATGCGAGCAAGGGCTGAGCTGACAAACCTGTAGCATTGTAGTACACCAATTACTGACTCTGCGGGGGTGGGAGAAAACCCACAGTGCCGTCATAAGACGGTATTAATGGCCTGGTATGGAAAATGACATAACGGTGGACTCATGTTTCTGAACGATGGTAACGTATTGCGTCAGTGGGTAACGTACTGCGTCACTTCCTGTTTCGACACTGTCCTGTTTGTTCACTTGGTGTGCGCTGTTGGTGCTACGGACTTTCTGCATTAGACATATTGTGTTTGCTTTTATTGTGGTAATACACAAGCACCGTAGTGTTAGAGTTAAGTGCACCAGTTTCTGGGTTCCCTTCTCGTTTACCACTGTAGCGAAGCTACCGTAACTTAGCGGTTAGCATTAGCGCTTAGCATGGCTTCTTCCACTCGCTCTGCATCTCCCTCTCCTGCTCACTGCACGGTGTGTGACATGTTCAGTTACTCCTCTGCCTCCTTTAGTGAGCGTGAGGTGTGCACAAAGTGTAGCTTATTCACAGTCTTGGAGGCGAGGCTAAGCGAGTTAGAGGGTCGGCTCCGCATGTTAGATAATAGACCTGTAGCCACAGCAGCTAGCCATCAGCAGTTAGCCTGTGCGGACCAGCCTGCCTTAGCTGATGTTATCCGCACCCCGGCAGCCCCTGAGCAGCCGGGAAGTCAGAGAGGTTGGGTGGCGGTTCGAAGGAAGCGTAGCCCGAAACAAAGGCCCGTGGTTCACCACCAGCCGCTTGACATATCGAACCGTTTTTCCCCACTCGGCGACACACCCGCTGAGAAGCCGACCCTGGTTATTGGCGACTCTGTTCTGCGGCATGTAAAGCCGACACCAGCGGCTATAGTTAAGTGCATCCCGGGGGCCAGAGCGGGCAACATAGAGGGTAGCCTGAAGCTGCTGGCGAGAGATAAGCATAAATACAGTAGGATTATAATTCACGTCGGTGTTAATGACACCCGGCTTCGCCAGTCAGAGGTCACTAAAGTTAATATTGAGTCGGTGTGTAATTTAGCTAAAACCATGTCGGACTCCGTAGCGTTCTCTGGTCCCCTCCCAAATCTGACCAGTGATGACATGTTTAGCCGCATGTCCTCGCTCCGTCGCTGGCTGTCATGGTGGTGTCCAGAAAATAACGTGGCCTTTATAGATAACTGGGAAACTTTCTGGGGGAAACCTGGCCTTATTAGGAGAGACGGCATCCATCCCACCCAGGGTGGTGCAGCTCTGATTTCTAGCAACATAGCCAAGTTTATTAGACCAACCTGACAACCCAGGGTCGAGGCCAGGAGGCAGAGTCGCTGTCCTACACACCTCTCTGCTGCTTCTGGAGGACTGCCGCCCTCAGTTAGAAACACATTAAACACAAATACACATAGAAACACTGAGCTTAATAATGTTATTGAAGTGGTGACGGTCACACGTCCTCCCACAGTTCATCAAGCACACAAGTTAAGATATATTAATCATAATAACCTCATAAAAATACACACTAACACACACAAACACATAGAACAAGGTAACAGAACACTCAGGTGTGGATTGTTTAACATACGATCCCTACACTCTAAGTCGCTCTTAGTTAATGATCTAATTATTGATCATCACACTGATATACTTTGTCTCACTGAGACTTGGTTACAGGGTGAAGAATATGTTGCTTTAAATGAATCAACTCCGTCCTGTTATATTAACTGTCATGATCCTAGAGTTACAGGTCGCGGAGGAGGAGTGGCAGCAATCCACCGCTCCAGTCTTCAGATGAATCCTAAACCTAAGTCTACTCATACTTCTTTTGAGAGTCTCACTCTCAGCCTGTCTCACGGAAGCTGGAAGAAGTCAGAATTTGTTTTACTCGTCGTAGTGTATCGTCCACCTGCTGCTGCTTATTCAGAGTTCCTGCTGGAGTTTTCAGACTTCTTATCAAGTTTAGTGCTTAGCACAGATAAAGTCATTATAGTGGGTGACTTTAACATTCATATGGACGTCGACTCCGACAGTCTGAAGATTGCCTTCAACTCACTCTTGGATTCAGTTGGGTTCTCTCAGTTAGTAAATGAACCCACACACTGTCACAGTCACACCCTCGACCTGGTTCTCACCTACGGCCTGGAAGCTGAGAACCTGCTAGTGTGGTCTCAAAATCCTGTTCTTTCAGATCACTTATTAATAACTTTTGACTTCTCTCTTTCAGACCTACCAGCACCTGAGGAAAAGGTCTACTACAGCAGATGTCTGTCTGAAGACGCCGTAAAGCAGTTTAGGACAGCAATCCTACCAGTACTCCCCACAGTCCCAAGTACTGATGGGGGTACCAACTTAAATGTTACTCCTGCAGAGCTGGACCACTTTGTCAACAACACTGCAGACACACTACACTCAGTCTTAAACAGGATTGCTCCACTGAAGAAGAAGAAAACTACAAACCAGAAGAGGCTAGCTCCATGGTACAACTCAAACATCCGATCACTGAAACGGATTACACGTAGGATGGAGAGGATGTGGCAGTCCTCTAAATCAGATGACTCCCGGAGGATCTGGAGAGACAGTCTGCTGACGTATAAGAAGGCCCTTCGTAAAGCCAGGACAGCCTACTATTCATCACTAATAGAAGAAAACAAGAACAACCCGCGCTTTCTCTTTAACGCCGTGGCCAGGCTGACAAAGAGCCACAGCTCTGTGGAGCCTCGCATTCCTGCAGCTCTTAGTAGTGAAGACTTCATGAGCTTCTTCACTGATAAAATCACCACTATTAGAGGACAAATCAACCACAATCTCTCTGTGACCGCTGAGGATACACCGCCACTTCTGGAAATGGATCCTGATCTAACTCTGGACTGCTTCGCGCCCATCGGCCTCCCTGAGCTGACCACCAGCATCAGCAAGTCTAAACCTACTACCTGTCTTCTGGATCCGATCCCTTCACAGCTCCTCAAGGATGCTATTCCTCTGATCGGAGACTCTATATTAGGACAGATCAACTTGTCTCTGGAAACAGGATATGTACCACAGGCTTTTAAAACTGCTGTGATCATTCCGATACTTAAAAAACCTTCACTGGACCCGGACGTCCTAGGAAACTACAGACCGATCTCCAACCTCACCTTTATCTCCAAACTACTTGAAAGAGCTGTTGTAAGTCAGCTAAACGACCACCTGTGTAGTAACAGTCTGTTTGATGCTTTCCAGTCTGGTTTCAGAGCCCATCACAGCACAGAAACAGCACTGCTTAAAGTCACCAATGACCTCCTCATGGCATCGGACCGGGGTCTCGTCTCTGTACTCGTTCTACTGGATCTCAGTGCTGCCTTCGACACCGTAGACCATCGCATCCTGCTACACAGATTGGAACACGAGATCAGGATTACAGGAACAGCACTGCGCTGGTTTAAATCATATTTATCTGACAGATTTCATTTTGTTCACACTAACGATGTGTCTTCCACAGGTACAAGGGTTAACCACGGTGTTCCACAGGGTTCTGTGCTCGGACCGATCCTGTTCACCCTCTACATGCTCCCTCTAGGATACATCATCCAGAAGCACGGCATAAACTTTCATTGTTATGCTGATGATACCCAGCTGTATTTATCCATGAAGCCTGAAGAAACGGAGCCGCTAGTCAGACTACAGGCGTGTCTAAAGGACATAAAGGACTGGATGTCCTCCAACTTTTTACTATTAAACTCGGACAAGACTGAGGTCATTGTTTTTGGACCGAAACATCTCAGAACTAGTTTATCAGATAATACTTTCTCCCTGGATGGAATTACTCTGGCCTCCAGTACGACTGTGAGGAACCTTGGAGTTATCTTTGATCAAGACATGTCGTTTGTCTCTCATATTAAGCAGGTCTCCAGGACCGCTTTCTTTCACCTGCGTAATATTACTAAGATCAGGAGCATCCTCTCTCAGAGTGATGCTGAAAAGCTCATCCATGCTTTTGTCACTTCAAGACTGGACTACTGCAACTCTTTATTGTCAGGATGTCCACATTACTCCATCAACAGTCTGCAGCTGATCCAGAACGCAGCAGCTAGAGTTCTGACAGGAAGCAGCCAAAGGGATCATATCTCTCCTGTCCTAGCGTCTCTTCACTGGCTCCCAGTGGACTCAAGAATACACTTCAAGATCCTTCTTCTAACCTACAAGGCTCTTCATGGACTTGCTCCATTGTATCTGCAGGACCTGATTGTACCATATGTTCCTAATAGGACACTCAGATCTCTGAGTGCAGGTTTACTAGTAGTTCCTAGGATTCATAGAAGTAGAATGGGAGGACGAGCTTTCAGCTATCAGGCACCGCTATTATGGAACCAGTTACCAATCTGGGTCCGAGAGGCAGACACTGCCTCCACCTTTAAGACTAGACTTAAAACTTTTCTGTTTAGTAAGGCGTACAGTTAGCCTTAGACCTAGTGTGTAGCACAGCTATGCTGCTCTAGGCCTACGTTGTCGGGGGGCACAAACATGATCCACTGAGCAGTTTCCCTCTCACCCTCTAACCTCTCCTTTTCTCTCCTTAGTCTGGCTCACACTGGTCTCAAGACCTGGATGATGACCTGCAGTCCGGCCCGTGAAGTCTCTCTTGCTCTACGTTGTCGGGGGGCACAAACACGATCCTCTGAACACCCTCTGACCTCTCCTCCACTCTCCTTAGTCTGGATCATACTGGGTAATATCGTCTCATAATCTGTGTTAACTGTCTTCCTTGTAGTTCTGTGCCTCGCTCTCGCTCTCTCTCTTTGCAGGTCTCAAGACCTGCATACTGACCTGCAGTCTCTCCTGTGCTCATCGACTTCACTAGCCCCTGCTGCTCATCTTTACTATCAAATTACTATTCCTACTTATGGACCGACGATATATATAGATATCTATTACAATATAATCACTGTTTCATCTTGCTGTCATGTTTGCTCTGTACTGTATCATGTTTGTATCATGTTTGCTCCTCTCTCCCTCTCTCTCTTTCTCCTTCATCCTCTCTCTCTCTCTCTCTCTCTCCCTCATCCTCTCTGACTAGCAGCAGGACTGGTTCCCCCTTAAGTTGACGGGTCCTGCTCAAGGTTTCTTCCTCTTAAAGGGAGTTTTTCCTTGCCACAGTGCTCTTAGGGGGGTTCCTGTGAAGCGCTTTGAGACAATGTCTGATTGTAATATGCGCTATATACAGTGGGGAAAAAAAGTATTTAGTCAGCCACCAATTGTGCAAGTTCTCCCACTTAAAAAGATGAGAGAGGCCTGTAATTTTCATCATATGTATACCTGAACTATGAGAGACAAAATAAGAAAAGAAAATGTAGAAAATCACATTGTAGGATTTTTAATGAATTAATTGGTAAATTCCTCAGTAAAAGAAGTATTTGGTCACCTACAAACAAGCAAGATTTCTGGCTCTCACAGACCTGTAACTTTTTCTTTAAGAGGCTCCTCTGTCCTCCACTCGTTACCTGTATTAATGGCATCTGTTTGGAGTCTTTATCAGTATAAAAGACACCTGTCCACAACCTCAAACAGTCACACTCCAAACACTATGGCCAAGACCAAAGAGCTGTCAAAGGACACCAGAAACAAAATTGTAGACCTGCACCAGGCTGGGAAGACTGAATCTGCAATAGGTAAGCAGCTTGGTGTGAAGAAATCAACTGTGGGAGCAATTATTAGAAAATGGAAGACATACAAGACCACTGATAATCTCCCTCGATCTGGGGCTCCACGCAAGATCTCACCCCGTGGGGTCAAAATGATCACCAGAACTGTGAGCAAAAATCCCAGAACCACACGGGGGGAC
Organism: Parambassis ranga; assembly: GCF_900634625.1. NCBI lineage: Eukaryota > Metazoa > Chordata > Actinopteri > Ambassidae > Parambassis > Parambassis ranga. Next base: position 4,150,646 of record NW_021144778.1, read on the forward strand.
CTAGTGAATGACCTCCGGAGAGCTGGGACCAAAGTAACAAAAGCTACCATCAGTAACACACTGCGCCGCCAGGGACTCAAATCCTGCAGTGCCAGACGTGTCCCCCTGCTTAAACCAGTACATATCCAGGCCCGTTTGAAGTTTGCTAGAGAGCATTTGGATGATCCAGAAGAGGATTGGGAGAATGTCATATGGTCAGATGAAACCAAAATAGAACCTTTTGGTAAAAACTCAACTTGTCGTGTTTGGAGGAGAAAGAATGCTGAGTTGCATCCGAAGAACACCATACCTACTGTGAAGCATGGGGGTGGAAACATCATGCTTTGGGGCTGTTTTTCTGCAAAGGGACCTGGACGACTGATCCGTGTAAATGAAAGAATGAATGGGGCCATGTATCGTGAGATTTTGAGTGAAAACCTCCTTCCATCAGCAAGGGCATTGAAGATGAAACGTGGCTGGGTCTTTCAACATGACAATGATCCCAAACACACCGCCCGGGCAACAAAGGAGTGGCTTCGTAAGAAGCATTTCAAGGTCCTGGAGTGGCCTAGCCAGTCTCCAGATCTCAACCCCAAAGAAAATCTTTGGAGGGAGTTGAAAGTCCGTGTTACCCAGCGTCAGCCCCAAAACATTACTGCTCTAGAGGAGATCTGCATGGAAGAATGGGCCAAAATACCAGCAAAAGTGTGTGAAAACCTTGTGAAGACTTACAGAAAACGTTTGACCTCTGTCATTGCCAACAAAGGGTATATAACAAAGTATTGAGATGACATTTTGTTATTGACCAAATACTTATTTTCCACCATAATTTGCAAATAAATTCTTTAAAAATCCTACAATGTGATTTTCTGGATTTTTGTTTCTCATTTTGTCTCTCATAGTTGAGGTATACCTGTGATGAAAATTACAGGGCTCTCTCATCTTTTTAAATAGGAGAACTTGCACAATTGGTGGCTGACTAAATACTTTTTTTTCCCCACTGTACAAGCAGTGAAGGACATCTTTTTCAAGTTCCAAGACAAAAAAAGACCAGACAATGATTTATTGAAATTATTGGGAATTAATTTGACCAGAAACGACTTTGAATTTGATGGGAAATACTTCTTACAAATCAAGGGCACAGCCATGGGTAAGAAATTTGCACCTGCCTATGCAGATATTATTATGGCAGCATGGGAGACTACAGCATTGCAAAACCATTACACTACTACAGATACTTGGATGATATTTGGGGTGTATGGACTTACTCTGAGGAAGATTTCACAGTGTTTCTGGAGACCCTCAATAACCACAATGTCTCAATCAAATTAAAGGCCACAACAGATAACAATTTGGTGAATTTATTGGACACGACATTTAAAGGCCCTAAATTTACAATTAATAACAAATTGGATATTAAAGTTTATTTCAAAGACACAGACACACATGCACTCCTTCATAAAAACAGTTACCATCGAAAACTCACATTTGCAGGACTAATTAAATGTCAATTATTATGATTTTACAGAATCTGCACACAGCCTGAGGATTTTAAACAGGCCACCAAGGTGCTGTTCTTGGCTCTGTCCACTAGAGGGTATTCAAGGACTTTCCTCAGGAGCATCTACAAGTCCTTTTCTCAGAGTAAACCCATCCAGATTTCTACTTCTCTGCCTCTCATCACCACCTTCTCGCCATCCACTACAAAATTGGTTTGGAAAATTAAGAATTGTAATTATATTATGGCAGCTAATCAACCGAATAACATCATAAGAATCATTGCAGCATTTAGAAAAAACAAAAATCTAAAGGACTACCTTGTAAGGTCAAAAGTCAAATCTTCCTATCCGCACAAAACTGGTCCACAGGATTCCTTCTTCAAACAGGAGAGATGGGTCTATGACTCCTACAACAGAAATGTTTACAAAACAGCCACATTTGGTAATATTATTTCAAAGAACTTTGAAAGAAGAAGAAATTTGAAATAGCATATTGTTAGGGACATAAAAATCTTCTGGATCCTTTCGTTCCTCTTCCCCGGTTCTTTGATTAAGAAGAAGTTGACAATATCTGGTCTCAAAATTACAATTTATTCTAACAGTAAAGTTAGTTCTGAGTAACACAGACAGAGATCTCTGTGGTTGCCTAGCCTCACAGCCAGAGAACAATATGCCATTCTTTGAAAACACCTTTTATCCTATCTTGAGATCCCATAAAATCATGTCCTCCCCTAACTCTGCACCAATGGGGTCAGCTCAACTGATATTTAGTTTACCTTATTTGGTAATGGTTAAACCTGAGAGTCAGGAGAAAACAGAAAGGAAATAGTAGGGGGTCCCCTTTTGTCAATCGTAAACCTAAGTTGAAGATAAGTTCTCCAGGAGAATGATCACTGTCCCATACGAGTGACTTTGTGACGCCCCATAAAATCTTACATCTTCCCCCATGTACGTTTACTTTAAGTCCTAAAATCTCATAGGCTGTGGGTCAGATCTGGAGGTGACCAGGAAAACAAACTCACAGGAAGGGTGGGTTGTAAAATGGGGTCTTGGAGATGAACACATTCTTTCAATCAAGATCTGGATTTACAACCTTAGCTTGATATCAACCAGAGCTGTCTCCAAAGAGCAGAAGCAGTGAAGCAGTCACATGGCAAAACAAAGTCTTTATTACAGGCCAGGAGGGCAAATGAAGCAAACTAAAAATCACACTTGCCGCGGATCAAAAGGCAAGGCAAAAATTAACTAACTAAAAATCACACGTAACATGGAAAAGCCACTACAGGGCAAAAACAAGGCTAAATCTAAGCATGGCAAACAAAAAGCATGGCATGCATAAACCTGGTCATAGCGTCGAGGCATGGACATGCAATCCCCTAGAGTAACTACGAGACAAACTGGCAGAGAGTGCAGGGAAGACAAAGACTAAATACACAAGGGCCAAGGAAGACAACGAGACACAGGTGACACACATGAGGGCGGGGCAGGTAATCAACAAGGAGGGAAAACACAGGAAGTAAAACACAAGACAAAGCACAAGGAGGACAGGACTACCAAAGTAAAACAGGAAACACAAGACAAGACTAGACCACTAAACACAAACCCAGGGAAACAAAACACCAGGAAAATAACAATAACTAAACACAGATTAAACTAAAAACCCAAAACAAGGAAAACAAAACCAAAAATACACCAGGTCGTGACACTTTCTAATCAACCACCCTTCCACTCCAATAAATCTTCGTCTTCTCACCCCGATTCTGTATTTGTGGATCATCTTCTCACCGGTCTCTCTCAAGGTTTTCATGTTGGTGTTTTAGCGCCTCTCTCAGTCTTATGTGTCAAAAAAACCTTTAGTCAGTACTCCATGAGCAATCCATAGTTACTGAGCTTCTGGAGAAAGAAATAAGGAAGGGCTACATCATAGGGCCTTTTAAATCGTTTTCCCCCTTTCGCACAAGCCCCATCGTCATTGCCACTCACAAATACTTCGGCAAGAAAAGATAGCATGATCCCACCCAAACCGTTTCCCTTCATTACAGCACCGTGGAATGCAATTAATGCAATTAAACTCATTAAATTAACGGGTCAAGGGGCTTGGCTTGGCTACTGGTGGTGGTGGTGGTGTAATCATGTTATACTGTTCTCATGCCCTTCTTTCTCTATCCTGCAAGCTTTCTTTATCTCTATAAGTTTTGTTCTGTCTTATCAAGGCTTTATAATCAATCTATAATAAAGCAATCTCTGCTCGCGGGCTTCATTCTGATTAAGCCACATCTATCACAACCTCAGCCACAGTTTTTCGTTTTTTTGGGTGCTCTGGGTCGAAAAGTCACACTAAAGCTGCAATCAGCAGCTTGGACAATATATGTCAATGAACTGGGAACAATATTGACCACAGTTTATGACAGAAGATGAGAAGTTGTAGCTCAAAATGTTACACCACTGAAGAAGGCAGCAGGATACGACCCCAAAACCAATACATATCAAACCCAAAGTCTTCAGTATTGTCAGCGACAGCAGCGCATCAAGTACATACTAAGTTTTGCATGTTTTCTTGGAAATGCTCTCATTGTGTTACAGATGATTATATTATTATCTATTATTATACCACTTGCTACATTTGTCATCTCTCGTTCATCACCGTCATCACCGTGCGTGGCGTGTGTTACTCGGCGTGTGTTTACTCGGCGTATGTCAAACTCAGGATTGATACTACCTGCATTTTTCACGGATTCTACGAGAAACACGAAATTGGACTGACTTACCCGAGCCATTCTCTGTCAACGGGCCCGCTTTCCGGGCCCTCGCCGGTAAGTCTCCATCTAATAACAACTAAACAAGTCCTCCAATCAAAATCTGCTCTCTCACTGCTGCGGGCTCCTTCTGGAGCCCTGGCGTGTAAGTTGTCCGACCTCCTCTCTGTCATCACGGGTTGCGGAAAAGAAATCCTGTGCATCCCCTGGCATTTTACTGTCACTTTGCTGGCCCGTTTTCTCTCTGCTGTCTCCCTCCCTAGCGTTACTGATGGCCCCACATAGTACATTTGCCGACCTGAAATCGGAACTTCAGTCCCTGGAACGGCTTATCGAGGACCTTCTTCAGCGGCAGGCGTTACTGGGGTCCCAGCTGGCTAATCTAGAACCTCCGGAAAACCGACAGCCCCGGCCAGCGGCTCCGGAAGGATCAGTCGCTGATGCCCCCGGCTTAAACTCAGCTCCCTCCTGGTCGTCCGTTGTGAAGGGGACAAAGAAAAAGAAACTCTCTCTACCGCTCTTCGACACATCCAGCGCTAGCAATGAGGATACCCCCCTCTCAAACTTCTTCTCTCCCCTAGCGAGGATTCCCCCAGAGCTAGAACCACCACTTTCCCCTCACACAAGCAGTGCAGCACGGGTCCGAAAGCGCTCGTCTCCAAACAGTCAGACAGTCTAATTTCAGACTCACTTTCCTCTCTATCTTTCTCACCAGCACCTCCTAAACGCAAACGGCCCCGGTTATCACCGCCACAGACCAAGAGGCAGCCCCGCTCTTCACCTAGTCCGGTGTCTTCACCGCGCTCCCCACAGCAAACCGCTGCGGCCAGAGCTGCTTCCTCCTCCCTCCTGCTCTCGCTGATACACCTGAGCCGGCTAATCACCCAGCGCACCTGCACTCTCCCACCTCGCTAATGACCACGCTTAATTCCAACGCAAAGCTTGCAGTGTACAAAGACAGTCTGGACTCAAACTCCCCTGAGATATTGGTAGTTGGAGACTCAATAATCCGTCATCTAAGCATTCCTGGTGGCATTACCTACTGCCTCTCGGGAGGCAAAACTTCGGATTTTATTGAACTCATCCCAGCTCTCCTTGACATGCATCCATCTGTGCATACGGTGATCTCGCACTCAGGGTGTAATGACGTCATGGCCAGGCAATCCACGAAACTACAATATGAAATAGAATCTCTCGTCTCCACAGTTGAAAGTCTCGGGAGGAGGTGTGTCCTCTCGGGTCCCATCCCTGTTATATCCCATAACCCTGAGCGTTTCAGTCGTCTCTTCAGCTTGCATAACTGGACAAAAAATTTCTGCACTGCCACTGGTATTGGGTTCATTAGTAATTTTGATTCTTTCTGGACTAGACCAGACCTTTTCAAACAGGATGGCATACATCTCAACATAAGTGGTTCCAAAATACTTAACCCTTTAACACCACCCTCAATAGTTGATGAAACGCCTGTCAAAGGCATACCCAAATTAAACTACAAGCTGTTTGTGAGCCCTTAGGAGTATGTGCAAAAGCTTGGTCTCATTGTGAAGGTAACACTCTGAAATTTTTATTTTAGCTGTGTGATTTACTGCAATTGCAAATGGTTAACAGTGAGAGAAGTCTAAACACAGAGAAATAAAAAGATTTTGTAGCTCGCCTAAATTTTTTTTGTAAAAAAAGGCTGCTTGACAACTGGAGCATGGTGATGTTGATTAGATGACAATATAGTGACACAGGCTGAAGTCTTACCTATTCCCAGTTAAAAGTAGATAGTAATTGGACAAGAAATGACCATTTGGGACAGGTTTTTCTGTAGGTATTCCCAGGCGCTCTCCAAAAAGTGCCATTTGGAGTCTCCAAATGGACACTTTGGCACCAAAGTGCATAACTCTGGAATGCTTCAACATACAGACATCAATGAGAGCTCTAATGAAAGGTGCCACTTAGAGGAACCTCATTCCATATTCAGATTCACTATTAGTATGATTGAAATAATGTTAGTGAAGCAAAAACTCATTGAATGCTCATTATTCTACTGAAACTGAAATTGTGCATCACAAGAAAAGACTCAGAACAAGAGATATGGTCAAAAACAACACCTTTATCTAAACAAATACCCAAACTACTTACAGCAAACTGTTTACATGTTTACAATTCCACAGGTTTCACAGCCACATGTTGTTCTCAGTATGCCACTGTTACAGTCACGGGCTGCTACAAAGCACAGCTAGAAAGCTTGATGGGTGTCTTACTGTCACCAGAGATGTAGACTGGCTTGTGATGTTGTACACTGGGAGTAGGAGGCTGCTCTGGCTCTGGTGCTTGGCTCCCACTCTGTATCTGAATCAGTTTGCCTAAAATGCAAAAAATAAGGTTTTCATTCACAGAACAACTGTATCTGCATTCATTGTTCACCTCACAAATCAATAGTAAAAGTGCACACCACACAGGTAAACAAAATAGAACAGTGTTTGCCTAAAATGCAAAAAATATATATAAAACAAAATAACTATAGATGTATGTATGGTTGTATGTATATATCAGATATTCATTCACAGAACAACTGTAGCTGTATTCATTGTTCACCTCACAAATCAGTCCTCCACAACTACTTTTGGAGGAATAGTAAAAGCACACACCTCCCCCACACAGGTAAACAGAACAAAGGACCCACACAGGTAAATGAAATAGAACACAGTGTTTGTCTAAAATTGCACAAAATATATATAAAACAAAATAACTATAGATGTATGTATGGTTGTATGTATATATCAGATATTCATTCACAGAACAACTGTAGCTGTATTCATTGTTCACCTCACAAATCAGTCCTCCACAACTACTTTTGGAGGAATAGTAAAAGCGCACACCTCCCCCACACAGGTAAACAAAACAAAGGACACAACACTGTATTCACTAATTCTTTGAAACGTCTACATTCTATTTATAAAACTGCAACATGTATAAAAGTTACACTTACTTGTCATGGACAATATCTTCTCCTTCAATGAACATGTCCTCCTCCACCGAGTCAACAGACGACACATAACTTTGCGCATCCGACACATCCTCGTCAGAAAAGTCGCTTTCCCGTCTCGTACACTCTTCAATAACTTCTTCAACAGTGTAATTCTTCTTTTCCATGCGTTTCGCCATCTCTCTGGTCACTGGAAATACCACTGGAATGGAGATATACGCTCACTCTCACTATTACGCATTTACGCATGGACAGCCGGCATCCATTGTTCATGTTTACGCTTAGGCCTGTAGCCCACCCTCCTTCCACAACCCCTTCATGTGGGACATCCCCGTGACGGAAATCTTATTGGCTATACGTCCATTGCATCAGATTCAGCGTCAAATATAATGGGCTGAAAATACAAGCGTAAGAGTGGGGGGAGGTGCTTCGCTCGATATAGTCGCTCATTGGATTCTTTTGGCTAGGGACAGGCCCTCGATCCTTTTGTATGGTCAAACGAGCTGTCAATCAATAGAGTAGGGAAGTGGCTTTCCAACGAGGTGTAGGTTGTCAACAAAGAGCACAAAATGGCTGCGCCCAGACGGAGATATTGCAGTGAAAACATGAACCGTCCCGTCCTCGGGCCGCGTGTACTTAAAAGGTTAATCATAATTTTATTGTTTTTATTGCTTTTAGCCTGGACTGATGGTCAGCACAGCATGACCCGCTGCAGTTTTATGACTCGAGTAGTCTCAGCACCCTATATGATCATGCGGGTCCTGCTGCGGCTGATGCTGTTTCATTCATCCCATCTATAATATCTGAGAGGCAGTCGGCACCGTTGGCCCCTTTTAAAAACTCATGCGAAAAAAAACTCATTAATATAAAAATCACCCCTTCCACCTCCCATTCTGTAAACTCAGCAAATTTCTGTTTACTGAACATAAGATCTATCAGTAATAAATCATTCATCTGCCAGGATTTTATCATGACAAATAAAATTGACTTCCTTGCCATCACAGAATCTTGGCTTGCCCCTGGAGAGCATGCTCCCCTCATTGAGTCAACCCCACCTAACTATTCTTTCTTTCACCAGTCAAGGCTAACAGGTCGGGGTGGAGGGGTTGCTTTTTTACCTGCTCACCAGTTTCATTTGGCCACTTTGCCACATTTGAATATCTCTCCTTTGTTGTAAGAAACAACCTGCCTTTTTTATGTGTCCTAATCTACAGACCTCCTAAACTAATCTCTGGTTTTATTCAGGATTTTGCACATTTTTTATCAATCATTATGGTCAAATATGACAGGGTAATCATTTTAGGGGATTTTAACATTCACGTTTGTTGTCCTACTTCTTCTCCACTTGCCTCCGACTTCATTAAACTGCTACAATCTTTTCATCTGAACCAGCATGTAAAATCCCCCAGCCACAGCAAAGGTCACATTTTAGATCTGGTGATCTCAAACTGTGTTGATGTAACACAAGTATCCCTAACACCATTTCCTGTCACGGATCACAGTGCAGTGCAGTTCCAAATTTCACTCCTTCCTGACCATAAACCTATCAAAAAAATCCACTCTCGCCCTCTGAGCTCACTCTCTGCCCCGATTTTCTGCCAAGCTTTTATTGAAAATTGGGAATCTGAAAAGGAAAGCACAGTTGAGGAGCTGGTTAGTAATTTTAATAGCACCTGCTCCTACATTTTAGACTCCATAGCTCCGGCTAGATGTAAAGTTTTAAAGCCCACAGTCCTGCCTTGGTTAAATGAAGACACAAGGAACATAAGAAGAGATTGCAGGAGAGCTGAGAGGAAATGGAAAAAAAGACAGACAAAGCACATCACTTGTCGAAACAATTAATGATTAAATATCAACACACTGTAAAAGAAGCTAGAAATACCTATTTCTCTAAAATCATTACAACTAACAGAAACAACCCCAGAATCCTCTTTAAAACAATAAATTCTGTTCTGAGTCCCCCTGCGATTGAGCCTGCTGAACCCTCTCCTGAGAAATGCGGTGAATTTCTTAACTATTTTTTAACTAAAGTCTGTGACATCCGCAAACAATTCCGTTCTGTCTTTGTCGAACCAAAAGAAAATTGTTCCACCCCTTTCGCTCTAAAACAGTTTCATGAAATTTCACTCCCCTCACTGGAACGCATTGTTACGCAGTTAAGGCCTACCACCTGCCTCTCAGATTGCATCCCTTCTTGGTTTTTAAAAGATGTACTTCACACGGTTGGTCCCAGTATCCTAGCCATTGTAAATGGTTCTCTCTCCTCTGGCATTGTCCCATCTTCTCTCAAACATGCCATCGTTTGCCCTCTCTTAAAGAAGCCTGTACTCGATCCCGCTGTTCTAAGTAATTACAGACCGATATCTAAGCTACCATTTCTATCAAAAATTCTAGAAAAAGTTGTGGCTTCTGTGGAAATATATGGTCAAACTTGGTCAAAATATATGTTTGTTTGCACATATGGTAAAAGTGTATGGTTGCTCATAGATCGAGACCTCTGACTGAGGCCATAAAGTATTCTGATGTTTAATGGTTAGTTTAGAAATTCGAACTGCAAACCCCTTAGTGGACCCAAAGATGAAAACACAAGCTTGCCAAAGAGATAAGATGTACTCAAGGTCGTAACAGGAGGACCTGACACACACTCACATCAAAGATGTGAGTGGGAGAACTTCAATGTCTTTTAGTTTCGTATACGCCCTCCACCTTGTGATTATTGAATATGCATGTTTCACTGAAAAACATTACCTTTTATGCCTTTCTATGTAAATGTAACCACACCTTGTTGTCAGATTAATAAAACGAGCCTAATGCATGGGACAGACAGAATGCAAATGGTCAGCTGCAGGAGCAGATCGAGGGGTCTGTATTGAGCTGTGCATTCTCCCTTTATAAAGGCGAAACTGAAACCGATCAGTACTGGTTTTCATTCAATGTTCTGTGCATCGGGGACGGAGTCTGGGAATCCGGGGTGACCAGATTAGGTCACAACACTTCCCAGTTAACTTCTTTCATGAATAATAATTACATTTTTGAGAAGTTCCAGTCAGGTTTCCGGAGCATGCATAGCACAGAGACGGCACTTGTAAAAGTCTCAAATGACCTTCTGTTGGCGGCTGACTCTGGTCTACACTCAATTTTAATCCTCCTAGACCTCAGCGCCGCATTTGACACTGTGGATCACAATGTTTTAATCAGCCGTTTGAAGTACACTGTTGGAGTCAGTGAAGTGGCACTAGAATGGTTCACCTCATACCTGTCAAACAGGTCCTTTTCTGTGATACTGGGTAACACATCCTCAGTGTCCGCCCCCCTGTCTTGTGGTGTGCCCCAGGGATCCATACTGGGTCCTCTTCTCTTCACTATCTACATGCTACCCCTCAGTGATATCCTGCACAGACACAATATTAACTTCCACTGTTATGCTGACGACATCCAACTCTATATACCACTCACACCCGGTAGCTCTGATGGCTCACATATCCTGTCCTGTTTAACAGAAATTAAGAACTGGATGTCCAGCAATTTCCTACAGTTAAACGATGCTAAATCAGAAATTATTATCATTACACCTTCCACCCCCAACCCCAGCTATGTTGCCCACCTTTCCACCTGTCTTGGCACCTGGTCTAAAAATATATGCACTGAGGCCCGCAACCTGGGTATCATCCTTGACTCCAGACTTTCTTATGACACTCAAGTTACCAAGGTTGTTCAATCCTGTTTCGCACAGCTAAGGCAATTAAGAAAAATTCGACCATTCCTCTCCCCACCTCTGTTTGAAACAGTTATACATGCACTAATCTCCTCCAGGCTAGACTACTGCAACGCCCTCTACTCTGGTATCAGTAAACATAACATTCACAGACTACAATTAATACAAAATGCCGCTGCAAGGCTTCTCACTCATACAAGGAGAAGTGACCATATAACACCAGTTCTAGCTGCCCTTCACTGGCTCCCTGTGAGTAAAACTGGTTTTATTTATCCATTCATTTATTGTTTTACTTTATTGCTTTTTAATTGTTTTTATGCTTTATTCTTATTTTTATCATTATTTTGTATTTTATTCTATTTTTAATATTTTAAATTGTTTTACGTCTTATTGACTCACCTTGTGTTTATGAATGTTACTGGATGGTATTTTAACCAAGTTCTGCTGTTCCTGCTTGGATTTTATTGTACAGCACTTTGAAGCTGAGTGTTTAAAAAAGTGCTTTATAAATAAAGTTATTATTATTATTATTATTATCCTTCTCCTGCTGCCCACCAGCAGGAAGGGCAAGACCCCCCTCAAAGCCTGCATCCAGGCAGGATGGGGGCAGAACAAACCCACTTGTGCAGAGGTGTTGGGAGCCTGGGTCCTGTTAAAATCACTCCCCCAAAAATCCCAACATCGCACCCCACACGAGTTTGGTGGATTTACCCAGTGGGCAGCAGGAAGTCATCCTGTTTGCAGCGCTAAGAATATCCACACTGGTGATGGGCTGCTGTGGGACTATGGGGTGACTAGGAGGTGCTTTGGTGGGGAAGGGAATGATGTGTCCTGCTTGAGAGGCAAATTATTATAAATAATTACGACAAAAAAAGACCTGACCTTCCAGCTCCAAGATATAACCAATAAAACAAGATAACTGAGCACATGTTAAAAATGAAGCACATGCACTCGCACAAGATCGAGCTGAACAATCTGAATACATAGCAGTTTCAACTTGGCCCACTAGATGGAGCCAATGGTTTCTCAGCCGGTGTGTCGCCAAGTGGAGAAAAGTGGTTCAGTACTGGAAGTGGCTGCTGTTGAACAGGCCTTTATGCATCTATATGAACACCGTCAGAGCCAGGGTTTAAAATAAAACTTTGTGCTCTTTGCTGGGCTGCCTTAAGCAATTTCCCCATTGTGGGACTAATAAAGGTTTCTTAATTTTTGGGCAGCATTGCCTCAGTGGTAGAGCATGGTTGTCCAATAAGTCATTGTTGTGTGTCCTTAGGCAAGAAACTTTACCCGTACTGCCTCTACCAGTGTACTCACTGGTGTGGCGTGCCTTTCTGGTCATTGTATGACACTGCTTGGCAGCAGCCTTAAACAATTTCCCTCTGGGATTATTAAAGTATCTAAAATAAAAAAAACAAAAAAAAAACACATCATACATAATACAGTATCTAAAAAAAATCATGTGCTGCTTGACTTGTTCCATTCATGGTAGGAAAGCATGTGGAAGCCTCCCTTCATTCAGCCCATATGAAGACAAAGAGTCTGCAGGTCCAGGAAGTTATAATTAACTATCATTAAATAACAAGAACTTATGATGCAGCCAGCACATTTATACCATGAAGACCTCTTTAAAATAATAAAACTCAAAAACTGGTGTTTTCATCAAAAAGTGACTGTGGCCCCACAGTGAGTCCAGGGGCTTATTTCTGCCTCAAAAGGACTTGATTTCACTCTTGTCTGTGATATTTAACAGATTATTGTTGAATCCTGGAACACTTCAAACAGACCGGTGCTGTCGGTGGACTGACTTGCAGCCACCCTTTCAAATATCTTAGAAGTAAAGGTGAGGTTGGAGATCACAGCAGTTTAGAAGCCTGTGGTACTTAACCTGTTGCCAGAGACAGGTTGATTTGGCCACACTTGTGTGAAACCAGCCTGTCCAGTTAGGATCAACACTGATTGTGAATCAGTTTCAGCTGCTGTTGTGCAAATGGAACAGACAACAGGTGGAAATGAGAGGCAGTTATCAAGACAGCCCCTATAAAGGAGAGGTTCTGCTTCTCAGGAGGGTCACACCCTAATACAAGACAACTTCCTGTTATGCAACAAAGTTTATGATTCAATGTTGAGCTAATGCCACAGCCACAGAAAGACATTTCTCCCAGCTGCTAGACAGCAAGCCTTATCTAGACATGGAGGACAGTCTCCTCATGGAGGACAGTCTCCTCATGGAGGACAGTCTCCTCATGGAGGACAGTGATATGCGAAGTGTTCAGTCTTTGTTGACACAGTTAGAAGAAATCTTTGTTCATATCTTTACCAATGTCAAACTAAGAAGAACATGTGCTTTGTGTTGTTCTTCCACCGACTGAAACATGAAAAATAAGAGGTCACACATGGCTCGTTGGTCTAGGGGTATGATTCTCGCTTAGGGTGCGAGAGGTCCCGGGTTCAAATCCTGGACGAGCCCTGATGTTTAACCTTTTGTATACACGCGGCCCGAGGACGGGACGGTTCATGTTTTCACTGCAATATCTCCGTCTGGGCGCAGCCATTTTGTGCTCTTTGTTGACAACCTACACCTCGTTGGAAAGCCACTTCCCTACTCTATTGATTGACAGCTAGTTTGACCATACAAAAGGATCGAGGGCCTGTCCCTAGCCAAAAGAATCCAATGAGCGACTATATCGAGCGAAGCACCTCCCCCCACTCTTACGCTTGTATTTTCAGCCCATTATATTTGACGCTGAATCTGATGCAATGGACGTATAGCCAATAAGATTTCCGTCACGGGGATGTCCCACATGAAGGGGTTGTGGAAGGAGGGTGGGCTACAGGCCTAAGCGTAAACATGAACAATGGATGCCGGCTGTCCATGCGTAAATGCGTAATAGTGAGAGTGAGCGTATATCTCCATTCCAGTGGTATTTCCAGTGACCAGAGAGATGGCGAAACGCATGGAAAAGAAGAATTACACTGTTGAAGAAGTTATTGAAGAGTGTACGAGACGGGAAAGCGACTTTTCTGACGAGGATGTGTCGGATGCGCAAAGTTATGTGTCGTCTGTTGACTCGGTGGAGGAGGACATGTTCATTGAAGGAGAAGATATTGTCCATGACAAGTAAGTGTAACTTTTATACATGTTGCAGTTTTATAAATAGAATGTAGACGTTTCAAAGAATTAGTGAATACAGTGTTGTGTCCTTTGTTTTGTTTACCTGTGTGGGGGAGGTGTGCGCTTTTACTATTCCTCCAAAAGTAGTTGTGGAGGACTGATTTGTGAGGTGAACAATGAATACAGCTACAGTTGTTCTGTGAATGAATATCTGATATATACATACAACCATACATACATCTATAGTTATTTTGTTTTATATATATTTTGTGCATTTTTAGGCAAATACTGTGTTCTATTTCATTTACCTGTGTGGGTCCTTTGTTCTGTTTACCTGTGTGGGGGAGGTGTGTGCTTTTACTATTCCTCCAAAAGTAGTTGTGGAGGACTGATTTGTGAGGTGAACAATGAATACAGCTACAGTTGTTCTGTGAATGAATATCTGATATTCATACAACCATACATACATCTATAGTTATTTTGTTTTATATATATTTTTTGCATTTTAGGCAAACACTGTTCTATTTTGTTTACCTGTGTGGTGTGCACTTTTACTATTGATTTGTGAGGTGAACAATGAATGCAGATACAGTTGTTCTGTGAATGAAAACCTTATTTTTTGCATTTTAGGCAAACTGATTCAGATACAGAGTGGGAGCCAAGCACCAGAGCCAGAGCAGCCTCCTACTCCCAGTGTACAACATCACAAGCCAGTCTACATCTCTGGTGACAGTAAGACACCCATCAAGCTTTCTAGCTGTGCTTTGTAGCAGCCCGTGACTGTAACAGTGGCATACTGAGAACAACATGTGGCTGTGAAACCTGTGGAATTGTAAACATGTAAACAGTTTGCTGTAAGTAGTTTGGGTATTTGTTTAGATAAAGGTGTTGTTTTTGACCATATCTCTTGTTCTGAGTCTTTTCTTGTGATGCACAATTTCAGTTTCAGTAGAATAATGAGCATTCAATGTGTTTTTGCTTCACTAACATTATTTCAATCATACTAATAGTGAATCTGAATATGGAATGAGGTTCCTCTAAGTGGCACCTTTCATTAGAGCTCTCATTGATGTCTGTATGTTGAAGCATTCCAGAGTTATGCACTTTGGTGCCAAAGTGTCCATTTGGAGACTCCAAATGGCACTTTTTGGAGAGCGCCTGGGAATACCTACAGAAAAACCTGTCCCAAATGGTCATTTCTTGTCCAATTACTATCTACTTTTAACTGGGAATAGGTAAGACTTCAGCCTGTGTCACTATATTGTCATCTAATCAACATCACCATGCTCCAGTTGTCAAGCAGCCTTTTTTTACAAAAAAAATTTAGGCGAGCTACAAAATCTTTTTATTTCTCTGTGTTTAGACTTCTCTCACTGTTAACCATTTGCAATTGCAGTAAATCACACAGCTAAAATAAAAATTTCAGAGTGTTACCTTCACAATGAGACCAAGCTTTTGCACATACTCCTAAGGGCTCACAAACAGCTTGTAGTTTAATTTGGGTATGCCTTTGACAGGCGTTTCATCAACTATTGAGGGTGGTGTTAAAGGGTTAACTTTATTCCATTGGAAGCTAACTCCTTGTTGTTGACACTTTTCAGTTCCTCTCTAACTACCACACAGCTTTACAAAAGGTAAAGCTGCTACTGATCCACACAGTGAAGTTACATTGGTTTAAATGAGGCCAATTCATTGTTAATGGGAGCGGCCATCTTAGCTGATGTAATCAGTCAGAGCACCTGTGGAGGTTACCATGGAAACGGCCCCCTCAGCCCCCTCCCTGTGGAGGTTCCAAGGTTTGCCTTGTTTCCCTCTTGGAAAAAGGAGGGAGATTTACAGTGCGTGACATCATCACACTGCTGAGAGAGAAAAGGGTGTTTAAAGTTTCGACAAAACGTAAACTGCCATAGCTGACCTGTTTAAACTTTAAATCATGTCTGTAGGCAGGGGTGTAGCAAGCTTTATAAAAGTGTGGGGGATGAGGGTTCGGTTTTCGTATCTGAGCAAGACTGAAGCTGAACATAACTAAATGTGTTTGACACATATGTTTATGACATACAGACTTTACCAGGACATTCCATGTTCTGCTTGCTATCACTGTCAGTGTGTACAGCTATAGCTTATTGTTTCTGAAGCACACTGCATTATCTACAGATATCTGCACCTTCCAATATGCCCGACCCTGATCAACACTGTAAGACATTCATGTCACTTATATTGTTACAGTTCACCCACATTTTTTCAGTACACCCCTGATTCATTGGTTCAATAAATATATTCACTGTATTCAGTTATTCTGAAAAACAGACTTTTTTCTGCATCTTAACACTGCATGGTAAGAACAGCAGTGGTGGTGAGCGCAGCTGGATCACAGGATTGTGAGACTGCTACAAAGATAGCCCACTGGTGCTAGCTAACTGTTAATCCACTGATATTTCACTAACTCACTGTGAGTCAGTGTTCTTCCATTTCCTGCCTCACCTTCAGACCTGCTCTTTCCCAGTTAACGTTCTCTACACCAGATCCTCAGCTGTCTCCAGTCCTCCTAGATGTTGGCCTAGTGATTTACGTTTCGATCTTACCCCGCTAACTTGCAGGTTCGCAGTGATTGGCTGAAAGGTCTGTCACTCAAGCTAACTTGACCAATGTGTGTTGTCTCCTGTATGTGTGTACAACAAGCGGCAACCTTCGGGGCTCAAAGTGGAAGCCCATGCGGAAGTGTCAAAACTTGTAATTCACGCTGCAACAGCTGGGGGTTGGCTCCAAAAGCGAGTAATTTCCCATAGACTCCCATGTTAAAATGGCAGACTTCACTGCAGAAATTAACATGTTTACGGCCTGGTACAAAAAACCACTCTGGTCTCAGATGATAGGTTCTCTTCTAGTGTCAGTTGTAGGGGGGGTGAATTTTTTTACAACCCACTCGTTTCAATTGTATTCGGACTTAAAATTACGCCTAATTATGGGCGTTGCCGCTTGAGTGACAGACAGTTGACGTATCACAGCGTGAGTTTCCTGCTCCCACGATCGCCCGCCCCCCTAAACCCCGCTCGTGCTCCCCCTCTTTGTCCATATTTGAGAGTTTTGGCGGACGTGACGCTGTCAACATGGCGGCGGTCATCACGTCCCGGAACCTCCCACCGAGCCTCAAAACGGCTCTTCAGAAACAAACGGGTGACGTCACGGAAGCTCTGTCCATAGTTTTTACTGTCAATGGTGTACAATCAGACAGAGAGAGAGTCTTATCTACCTCTCTGTGGGATCATTCATTCCCTTTCGCAGACGTCATATCTCAGCTGTTTAGTTACGTTACCTCTCCAAAGACTGTGGGGGATGAAATGTGATTTTAGAAAAAGTGTGGGTGTTACATCCCCCACATCCCCCACGGCTGAGACGCCCATGTCTGTAGGTGAAAGTGTGGCTGAGTCAGAGTGCCACAAAGAGACCCAGGTTTTGTGATTTTTGCATTTTTTTCTCTCTCTCTCTCCCAGTCACCGTCTATGTCATTCTGCCATGTGTTTTTTGCAAATTATGCGAAAACCGTACGTCGAATTGGAAAAAATGGCACAGGTGTCCCGATATAGCTGGACGTCCTGTAAAAGTTTCAGGTCACTCACGTCAAAGCTGTGGGGCTAGTTACGCGCCAAATTGTGTCTGGAAGAAGGAGAATAATAAAGAAGTATGAGCAATAACAATAGTGGAACAATGCACTAGAACAGTGCAACAGGGCAATGCTCTAGTGCATTGGCCCACTAATGAAAAAGAAACAGCTGAATGACAAGAGCAGTATGAAGTCATGACCTTAAAGAATAGTCTGTGAATACACCATATGAAAGGTCAGAGGCTGGAATAAAACCATAAGACTATAAAAAACACAGACTGTGTGATTTGAATGCGGAAAAGTAGTAGTAGTAGTTTAGTAGTATATAGTTTGTATGCCTCTGTGTGTCAGCCTGTCACCATGGTAACAGCCCTGGCTGCCTAATTAAGCCCTAATTAAGACATCATTCCACGATTAATTCCTGGTGGTTATTCTACAACATCCATCCATCATCTGAACCTGCTTCGTCAGGGTCACTGGGGGCTGGAGCCTATCCCTGTATCCATAGGTGAGGTGCTCATGTACACTGGACTGGTTAGAAAAAAAGATGTTTAAATACAAACGTAAGTTTGTCCAAATCTGACATAATATGCCTACTGGGTGTATAGTGTATATAGAGCTTATGTATATAATGTACATGTATACAACAAATAGATACAAATACATAAATACAGTCACAAAAATGTCTTTATTTAGTGTGACATATTGCACAAGTCACACCTCCAAGACGACAGAGGAAAAACAGCTACACCCAAATTCTCTGTTGCTTTCAGGATCACTCTATAACAGCTTAACAGGACACAGAGAACACCCAGTAAAATCATTGGTACACCTCTCCTGTACTTGGTAGTGACTCTGCAATGCAGGTGCATCCACAGAGCCACCCCACCATAAAGGACCCTTACCATTCTTGTCATGGTTCATTCTCCCTCTTGCCATGAAGGAAAAACACTAAGCCAGCTGGACAAGTGAAGAACAGCATCTGCCTTCCATAAAAGCTGCACTTAAATATATATTAAGTGAAAAAAGAAACTGAAACGCTGTTGCATTAGTGGCTGTATACTTCCCACAAAGTGCACATTTCCTACATCGACATCATAGTGATGGAATGTGACCTGAAACATTGTACATAGCATAGATGTTTCCTCCACAGGATGACAAAAACACCATGCTGCAATTATAAATATACTGTTTATATAACCCCTCATAATATCATTACTCTTTATTGTGCTTGACTGCGTTTTTGCATCCTGTCTGCCTGTAGAATACTGAATGCTAATCTGACTGGACTGATGTAAGTGGTGCTCACTTTAAATAGAACAATGTTGCATCTGCAGGTCACTTCTCTTCCCTTCCTCCCTGCTGGTATGCCCAGGCTATTACAATGATTATTCAACAAGGATTATTCCTTATCTGTCCTTTAAGGAGTGCAGACGTGTTTCTGACTGCTCCCACTCTGCTCTGCTCTCTGCTTGCTCTTCTCCTGTCCTGTGTTTTATGCTATGATATGCTCATCAGCATAGCATAATTGAGCATAGTTTCAATGAGCAGGTTTTCAGAGTTATGATACATGATATGCTCTCTGTATCTTCCCTGTAAGGACCCATACATTATTCTAACAAATGCTGCTGGCCTCAGGCACCTCTGCTTTTTCAAAATACAGTGTTTAACAATTCCAATCCATCTCTCCACGTGGCAGTTTGTGTCTCTGGTTTTGGTTGTGATGGTCTGGTCTTTTTGGTCACATACATCCCTTTTCACATGTCTCAACATGAGACCACTCCATAGGGGAAATATGCCAAGGCAGTTGTCAAAGAGATCATCAAGGACTGCAGGACAGAAGTAGGGAATGTCTTCAGGAAGTGAGGTCTCTGAATCTCTTCCATTTCTGTCTGTACTTCCTCCAAGATGCTCTTAAACACATGTGTAAAGGGAGATCCTCCAACAATTTCTTCTTTGTTTGTCATCTTCCAGAGCTAGGGGTGTGTCAGCATTTCCTGTTTGTTCCATGTCTGGAATGATGTTTGTTTTAATCAAGTCATGCAATGTCTCAAGATGTTTCTGGACACAACTGCTATTGTGTTTGCCTTTTAACACATGGCAGAGAGAACGGAAGATGGTGAGTGCTGCAGCCATTGAAGTACTGTTTTGCAACCTAGCAAATGCAAATGTGGCAAAACTTTTCAAGTTCGTATCTGCAGTTTTTTCCCCAATTGCCTTACTGACAGCTTTAATCATATGTGCAGAGCATATGCACAAGACTGTGAATGTTTGTATGTCCTTCTCTGTCTTCCATTTAGAACACGTTGCATAAGCTCTGTCTAAATAGCTTTCAATGCTCTCCCCATTGAATGATAACAGCACACTCTGCAGTAGTGCCCAACTGTTCTGTTTCAACCTGTTTTACTTTCAGGGTTGTGTATTGTGATACTTTTCTGAGGAACTGCAGTAGCCAGAAAGTAGGATGGAGTGTTCATTGGTCATCATTTCACAGACTGGGAGGGGGGTGCATTTTGGCATAGTATAGCAGTCATTTACTTTGATTAGGGACCTTGGATACCACATTCCCTGTAGCATCTAGATTGTCACGCCTGGCTCGCAGAAGGCGGACAAACAAAACACCAAACGGGAGGGATGCCAATCAAAGTGCAATTTATTAACATAAAAATAAAGTATAACAAAATGAAACAACCCAAACAAGTGCCAAAACAAAAGAAAAGGTGGCCGCTGGCGAGCAGGCCAACACAACCAATGCAGAGCAGGGCTGGCAGGGCTGAGCAGAGAGAGAGACATCAGTGCTGGAAACTGGCTTTTAAACCTAGCCGGCCACGCCCCCGCCAGGTGGCACCGTGATCAGGAACACCTGAGAATAGGGAGAGAAACAAGGGGAGAGGAGGAGACAGAGCTGGGAGCAAAGTTAAAGGCCCCAGACACAGACGAGATCCAGCCCACTCAGGGGCCGTCACAAGATATACAGCCACATTTTTTCCTGCATGAGGATGCTTACTCCAGTCTCTGTGTACATATGTACTCCAAATGGATCAACCTGGTAATGCTGTATATATCCAGGCACCTTGTGAAACTTAAAATCACATTCCTTCATGAGAGACTGGGTGAGATACATCTCCATTAAAACATCCTCATGAAGTCTTTCTCTTTTTCCAGCCTCATAATGTGTATTTTTAAGCACATTTTGTTCAGGCTGTGGGTCATGTTTCCTGTTGATGAAGATTCTCAGTCATCCAGGTCATCATACGTAGAGAAGATTGAAGTAAGGCGTCTGGACTTGTAGAGTTTTCGTGAAGACGTTTCGCTGCTCCTCCAAGCAGCTTCATCAGTTCTAACTGTTTGGTGGGAAACATGGTTTATATGTGGTTACAGACCTCAGTGGGTGGGTCTGGGTAAAACTTAAAAAAAACAATAGCACTAAATGTTTCCATAGTTACCTGTGATGTTCTGGCTGCCTGGGCCAGGTGTGTCTAACGACTGGCTAACGACTGTGAGACTGCCGGAGGGGGACTGGTTGACAGCCCTTTGTTCTTGCTGTGAGTATGTGCAAACTTCCTGGGAATGGATGGAATCACTGCATTGTATGTGGTAGAAAGATGATGTCTGAGGCCACCACCTCCGTTTTTCCAGCAGGTCTGTAACCACATATAAACCATGTTTCCCCACCAAACAGTATAACAGTATTTCTCACAAAATAAACATACAAGTTTATACAGACTTGGACATTGCACCAAAATAAACCCAATAATATTTCATTCTTTCATCAAACATTACATTTAACACTGAACAAATAATGCAACTCTATCTTATAATCACACATCAACACATCAGGAGACATACATTCAATTGGAGTGACGTAAGTGTGCTATATACATATACTTGATACAAATTACAGCGGAGCATTTCAGCGCGATAATTACTCGAAGTAGCGCGAGATTACCCACAGCTCGGCTATACCGCTACTACCTTCCAATTAGCTGCATCGTTAGCTTCTACAAACTACTTTTAAAGTTACTCAAAGTTACGCAAATCATTATGAAATCACTGTCAGCGAATACAGAATCAATACGAAGCTTAAGGCTTTCATTCGTGACCATTTTTAACCAACTACTGACCTGAGAATAATAGAATGTTAGCAAAAGAAACACAGTAGCACTCGCTTCGTTCTCCGGGTTGCTTCTAACAGGAAACAGGAAGTTGGTCCGCAGTAGACAACTGAGGAGTGACAATCACAATGCCAAAGGTTCCACTTACCATTATAACACTTAATTCACTCATATTCGCACAGGCATACCTTTTATACATGCAAAATAATGATCTTATTATTAAAGTATTACTTAGTAGCACTGTTAAAGTATCAACAAAATAAAATTTTTACCTGCTTTTTGATTCTCAAAATACCAAATGTGGTTGCACATATTTGGGTGCACCACACAAGGACTGTAGCAGCATGGCTGACAATGTATGACCCAGATTTGGCTCCATATTGCAGCAGGACAAGGCGCAATATTTGGCATTTGCACGTGCCAGCAAGGGGGATTAGCTCAAATGGTAGAGCACTCACTTAGCATCAAAGAGCTGCTGGAACACTGACAGCTAATTTAGTTGATGACAACATGTGAGTGTCTGTGACCATGGCTGATCCACAGCTGATTGAGGACACTGCTGAACACAGCTTCTAAACAGACGTTACACAACTAGCTTAACATATTACCCTCATCTCATACACCACAATACTCAATACTGATCATGAATGTCACCTCGGTCTAAAGACTTGTTGAGACAGCACGTGTTGACACAGATTTCAAGATGAGGCACAGAGGGATTTACAGCTGTATCATTCTGCACCAGATGAAGCACATGGTCTGAACCAGGTCGTGTCCTGTGTGTCAGAGAAAGGCTGAAACCCTGCAGCACCTGTTTCTGACTGCTCTGACCACGCTGCCTTCTTCTCCAGTCTGCTCTCCAGTGATGTTGCTCCTTCTTCTTCCCCTCTGATTGAGCGCTGTGCTGCAGCCATTGCAACACCTATCGCACCTCAGAGTGATCCAGCAGTGCCTCATGTTCAGCAGCATACAGTGAGCAGCTTTAATCTCTGGATTGACAGACTTTATCTGCGCAATAACTTGCAGAACAGAAAGTCTTCCAAAATATCAGGGATAGCACACCAAAACTATCAACTGAGCAGCACTGGAGATGCTCTGCTCTATCGATTCATCCAACTGAAAGGAACATTTCATTTTTTTTCTAGCTCTCAGGACGAGAGCTGCTGCAACAGGTATCCACCCTGAAGGACGGCACCACAGGAAGTTAAAAAGCAAAAAGCAAAAGGACTCAAAACCGACAACCTTTGAATCACTTCTCCTGTGTTTAACTAGAAGTCCAATGCGCTATCCATTGTGCACCAAAGCCACAAAGCAGTGGCTTTAAAGTATTTTTTTTTTTTTTTTTAAAGTCAGCATAACAGAGGTTACAGCATCACTGAGTTTCCCCTCAGGGAAGCTGCTTTTTTTTACTGCCACCCCTGGATATATGCAGTCCAGTGCAGTGAGGCATGCTCTGTTCTGTACAATGGAGAAACCAAGCAACTACTCCAAAAACTGGCCTTCAATGTTTGTCAAAGTTTGTCTTCAAACAAGATGCTTATGTTTAAGGCAAATGCTGTGACAGAAACAAGTTCTCCTTCAAAGACTAAGGAGGAAAATTCACTGCACACTGCAAATGCTGCACTGCAGAGGCCGCACTGCACACTGCAAAAGCTGCACTGCAGAGGCCGCACTGCACACTGCAAAGGCTGCACTGCACACTGCAAAGGCTGCACTGCACAGGCCGCACTGCACACTGCAAAGGCCGCACTGCACACTGCAAAGGCTGCACTGCACAGGCCGCACTGCACACTGCAAAGGCCTCACTGCACACTGCAAAGGCTGCACTGCAGAGGACGCACTGCACACTGCAAGGTCCGCACTGCACAATGCAAAGGCTGCACTGCAAAGGCAGCACTGCGCACTGCAGAGGCCGCACCAGGGCACACAGTGCAGAGCAGCTCAGATGATGTGCAGACACATTTACAGCATAGTCACGTAGCATTGTTAAAGTGTAGACAGCATGACTGTGTCTCTCCAAGAGTAGATGGGTTGGGAAGATGTTATCGTAATGTGATGAGCCACTCGGCAGAACTGAGGATGCTACTCGGGGGAGTGGCCAAACTCAATGTATTAAAAAGAAAAAGTGAAATATGACATGGTCCCAAGTATTCAGAGCCTTTGCTGTGACACTCATATTGTTGTAGCCATTTTTTGATTAATTTGGCACTGTACAATATTGTTTTTGGTTATTTAGTATATTTGAAAGTTGTGCCATTATTATTATTTTGCAACCCGTAACAAGTCTACATTTAGTGTTTAGTTAGGGTTTTTACAGGAAGAGGAGGGTGGAAGAAGGTGGCAAACAGTTTCTTGACCACCTTTGGCCAAGCATTATTAATTTTGAGTGATTTTCATTTGAGTTAAATTATTTTGTATTTTTTTAAGACCTTTGTTCAGCTTTGAATAAACACGAAATGGAATGTAAAAGATGTGGCGGAGGTGTGTGTAAGACGGCCACCCATTCACCCAGCCCGAACAAGGGTGTGTAACAACTGCTCTGGATTGGGATGAGTCTGAATAGAACTTTGTTAGCTTTGTAAAGCTGTGTGGTAGTTAGAGAGGAACTGAAAAGAGTTCAACAAAAAGGAGTTGGTCTCCAATGGAATAAAGTTAAACATCAGGGCTCGTCCGGGATTTGAACCCGGGACCTCTCGCACCCTAAGCGAGAATCATACCCCTAGACCAACGAGCCATGTGTGACCTCTTATTTTTCATGTCTCAGTCAGTGGGAGAACAACACAAAGCACATGTTCTTCTTAGTTTGACATTGGTAAAGGTATGAACAAAGATTTCTTCTAACTGTGTCAACAAAGATTGAACACTGCATATCACTGTCCTCCATGAGGAGACTGTCCTCCATGAGGAGAGGAGACTGTCCTCCATGAGGAGAGGAGACTGTCTGTCCTCCATGAGGAGAGGAGACTGTCTGTCCTCCATGAGGAGAGGAGACTGTCTGTCCTCCAGAGGAGACTGTCTGTCCTCCATGAGGAGAGGAGACTGTCTGTCCTCCATGTCTAGATAAGGCTTGCTGTCTAGCAGCTGGGAGAAATGTCTTTCTGTGGCTGTGGCATTAGCTCAACATTGAATCATAAAGTGTATTTGTTGCATAACAGGAAGTGGTCTTGTATTAGGGTGTGACCCTCCTGAGAAGCAGAACCTCTCCTTTATAGGGGCTGTCTTGATAACTGCCTCTCATTTCCACCTGTTGTCTGTTCCATTTGCACAACAGCAGCTGAAACTGATTCACAGTCAATGTTGATCCTAACTGGACAGGCTGGTTTCACACAAGTGTGGCCAGATCAACCTGTCTCTGGCAACAGAGTAAGTACCACAGGCTGCTACTGCTGTGATCTCCAACCTCACCTTTATTTCTAAGATATTTCAAAGGGTGGCTGCAAGTCAGTCCACCTACAGCACCGGTCTGTTTGAAGTGTTCCAGGATTCAACAATAATCTGTTAAATATCACAGACCAGAGTGAAATCAAGTCCTTTTGAGGCAGAAATAAGCCCCTGGACTCACTGTGGGGCCACAGTCACTTTTTGATGAAAACACCAGTTTTTGAGGTTTATTATTTTAAAGGGGTCTTCATGTGCTGGCTGCATCATACGTTCTTGTTGTTTAATGATAGTTAATTATAACTTCCTGGACCTGCAGACTCTTTGTCTTCATATGGCCTGAATGAAGGGAGACTAGCACAGATTTGACATGTGTGACTTCCACATGCTTTCCTACCATGAATGGAACCAGTCAAGCAGCACATGATGTGTTTGTGTAACACTGGAGATGTTAGCTGTACATGTGCAGAACAAAGACATGACCCACAGCAGACCATCATGTTTAAGGAGCAGCAGGAAGTCCTCTTCTTAGTAACATTTAGGTGAATGGGACGGCACATTTGATGTTTGACTTCATCTATGAACACATGTCTGCAGCATGTTTACTGCATTTGAACTGTTACTAATGTCATGATGCCAGCTGTGTCAGCTTTGTTTCCCTTTAAGTCCTCCATCTTCCTGCTTCATGTACTTTGTTGTTTTGTTGGATATCCTGTTTTATTGTGAAAGGACTCTTTCCTTCCTCTTGTGTTTCCCTCCTTGGTGGTCAGCTGCTCCACCATGATTGTTGTCACCTGTGTCTTGTTAACTCTTGAACAGAGCCGTTGCTTGACACTATAGGGGCCCTAGGCGAGAAGGTAACACTGGGGCCCTACGGGCTACTAGATTCTATAGAAATGCCGCCCCAAACACAAAGACATGTACAGTGATGATTATATAAGCAACCTTTTATTTAAATAATGTGGAACACACATATGAAAATATTATCTTAAGGAAACATAAAAAACCTGTACAACACAATCAAAATACATCATAGAAATATGTACTCTCTGAAGACTGTCCACAGTGGTGGAAAGTAACTAAGTATTTGTACTTTGTTACTGTACTTAGGTAATTTTTCATGTATTTTTTATGTATCCCCAAGTTAAAAAAAAACAATCCTTGAGTCCAGTTGTCTCGATTTAAACTCTTGGAAATTAAAAGTAAGTACTTAAGACTTTGGTTAAGTAGGATCATTGATGTAGCACATCTACTTTTACTTGAGTACTAAACATCAGTGCTTCTTCCACCACTGACAACACAAGATGACTAGTATTGTTATTATTAAGTTTGTCCACAGTGCAGGATCATCAGTGAGACCTGGACACCTTGGACCTTCCTCTGTTACCAGGTCAGGTGCTGGAGGAGCAGAGGAAGGAGTGGAGGCTCTCAGGTGTTGGACTGCTGCTGGGACGTCCTCTGGAGTTTCCTCACAGGGCTCCACATGACCTGTGTGGTATAAGACCATAATGATCAGCCTGATAATTAACACTGTAAATAATCCAGATTATACCTTCATCTGTGGAGGCTGTGGCATCTTCATGAGGAGACACAGACAGGTGTTTAAGCACAGCACCTGAAAACATTTAAAAAAGCCATAAAATAACAACTATATGACAATAATTCACTAGCTTGTCCTTTACAGAGAAACACCTGAGCATTAATAAACACTAAATAGACTAAATACATACATTAGTTTTTCCTGCTGTGGTTTAGAGGTCATTAACTCTAACAGTAAGTTGTAACAGCAGCACTTAGCTTAATGCTAAACAAGCTAAAGTAGCATTAGCATAGCAGCTACACACTGTTGCTGCATGAGCTAACAAGCTACTTTACAGCTTCATTTACGTTTTTATACGTTTAAGTTTTATATCACGTCATTATATTGACGTTTGTAACTCATTTAGCAGATGTTTGTACGCAGAGCGACTCACAGTGAACATTCAGGCTGCAGCATGAAGGAGGCTGTAGTGACGTGAAGCCTGCGTCTCTAAAAGTGTTTAAGTGATACAATGTAAAAAAGACAAACAGTGGTGGAGTAAGATGAGGCTGAGCTGTGTCACAGACTCTTACTTCTCTTGTTTTGTCCTCTGCTCCTTCCCTTGCAGCCTGCAGAGTGTGTGCTTCCTCCTTTATTTTGAACAGCCGCTCCTCTCCGCTTCCGACTTTATGTGGAGGAGGAATTGTTTTTGGAACGAGGAGGCTGCAGCCTACAATTCCACCACTAGATGTCAGCATTGCACAGCATTGGTGGTTCAGTTCAGATTGAGAGAATGCAAAGAGTGTGCAAAGCTGTCATCAAAGCAAAAGCTGGCTGCTTGGAAGAATGTCAAACATCAAACATATTCTGCTTGGTTTAACACTGTTTGTTCACTGCATCATTCCACATGTGTTCCTTCATAGCTCTGATGTCTTCAGGATGAATCTGAAATGTAGAAAGTCATAAAAACAAAGACAAACCACTGAGTGACTTTTGACTGGTGCATTTAAAATGTCATCATATGTCCAAACCAGCAGGGGGAGCACTGATCATAAACTCTCTGTCTCACATGTTATTGTCATGTGTTTTACATTATCCATCCAGCTACACCCTCCCTCTTAAAATGCAGGCTGGAGGATGCGGGCATCGATCCCGCTACCTCTCGCTTGCGCTTACTGCATCGTGCTAGTCGAGCCAAAGTAAGCCCAAAGTAAGCCCACATTAGCCAATCACGTTCCTTTCCCTGGGCTTACTTTTGACCAATCACGTTCCTTTCCCTGGGCTTACTTTTGACCAACCAATCGCGTTCCTTCACTGTGGCTTACTTTTGACCCTTCCTCGTGAAAACGGTAAGATGAAGTTTACTTCACCTTATTTAATTTACTATAAATCGGCCATTGTCTGTTCAGATACAGTCTGTACCTTAAGAAAACAAAACAGGCCGACATAGCGATATAGCGATTGGACATTATATAGCACACGTTTTCTTCGACGTACCCGTCAACCTCTAAATACCGACCAAAAAATGTCACTACCATTGATCGCTATCGCTATCATGGCCACCCGCTAACAGGCTATACGTGCAATTGATTCTCTGTAAACTGGTAGATATTGCTCTATTGTTCGTTTTATGTAATGTACACATAACATACTAATATGCATGTAATACCTTGTAATGGTGTAAACCGCTTTTTGTAGATGTAAAGTAGCCTACATGTAGGCTAATCCAGGAGGTCATTCACTATCTCTATAAACTATAAACGTAGGATATTGATCAGTTCAGAAATTCCAGTTTTAACATTAATATAGTAAAGTTAAGGATTCAGACATTGGGGTTTTCAAAATACATCAGAATAAATCAAAATAGAATACTTTTTACTCTTACAAATTAAGTTATGTTATGTTATGATGTTAAAATGGTTTGTTTTCAGGTGGGTGTTTTATTACAATCCCTCCCCTTTAACAACTTACCTCTACAAATATTTAAATAAAGGTACAATACAATAGCTCAATGAAAATAACATGGTTTTGCTTTGTAGGAGACACAGTAGTACACATTATCATAGTAATGTGAATTACTTTATCAATCCCTGTGGGGAAATGAAGTAGCTTGTTAAATGATCACACTCTAAAAGTACAGGTATCTTTCAGCTGTAATTGTGTTTTCATTTCAGAAAATGTATGCTTATCCGGTTTTTAAGCGGCAGTCGGCTACATCACAGCGTCTCCTCATGGCGCCATCAGAGGAGGCGATGCACACGCAAAATGTGGAATCTGGAAGGGCCAAACCTGAAGAGGAAGTGCTGGCGGAGGCCAGAACTTTTGTGAGTGTAAACGGTGGAGACCCCAGTGACCAGTTTTTGGTGCTTGCTCACTGCAAGCTCCAGTTTGGGAAGTACCAGGGCCAGAGATTTAGATGGCTCCTGGAAAACTCTCTGGGGTATGCATTGTATTTGATGGACAGCATATCTAAAGAGACGGTGCAGGCAAACCCCCTGTCACAAAATAAGCAGCTGTTCATTCAGTACACATCTCTTATTAGAGAGATGGCAGAGGAACTGGAGAAGTTTAAAAGAAAGCAGCAATTGCAAGCAGAAGCCCGGGAAACTGGAGACCAGGGATGTTTGATGGTAGAGTTTGGAGACTTCAAGGGCCGGTCCATGAAGGACGTCTATGAAGACCAGAGCAAGGAGGCCCAGGCTCTCATCAAGTACCTGATCAAGGCAGATGCCAGGCCCAAAACCAACATGGCTATTTTCAAGACATACGTCTTGAAAAGAAGGGCTTCTGCTGGAGCATGTCAGCCTGCACCTACACCTGCAGCCTCCAGTGCCTCTGCACCTACCCCTGCAGCCTCCAGTGCCTCTGCACCTACACCTGCAGCCTCCCACATGTCTGCTCCTTCACCTGCTGCCATCCAAACTGGTGTGTGGAAGACTGGCACTGTGAAAGCACTGTTGGCGCGTGGCAAACATTTGTCTCCTTCACAGCTGGCTAAAAAACTGATGTCACCAGTTAAACCCTGTGAGTGTAACTGTGCAACATGTACTGTATATGTATTCAGTTATCATTATGGCAGACTACACAGACTTATCCACTTGCTGTTTCCAGCCCCAGTACCGCAGTGCACTCTGCCAACAGAACCCCCAGCCAAACATTTGGCACAAAGGCAGCTCTTCCCTACTGGTAAGTAACATCGTACATTGTTTGTCCTTGTGTCTTGTCAACAGTAATAATTTTATTAACCTATTAATAAATGCTAATAACATTTTATATTTGTGCTGCAGGCACTTCTGTTGCCCCTTCTGGAGCGGGTGACTTTGCTGAAGACGATGATGAGGAGCTGGTATCTGCAGTGTCACAATATGAAGCACAGCAGAATACAGGTGTGGCATACGACACAAATGCAAATATTATGAAAATGTTTAGTGAAAACACACTGTGAAGTATTATTTTTGAGGAATAAAAAATCACTGTTTTTTCAAATATTTTTGTTTACAGTACAGGATTATGTCGCATCAAGCTTCAAGCGGGATGCATTCTTTGAGTGCACCTCTTCAAAACCTTAAGGATATCCAAAGGTGTTGGTGTTTTCATTTGTGTTTCCCGTTGAGAAACAATCATTGGATAACATTTTCACTAACATCACTTGCTTTTCTCACTCACTATCTGTCTAATCCCCTGAACAGGACGGAGGAGATTCATTGTTTTAATGATCACAGTAACTGTTTTTCATCACTGCAACTGTGTGCACGCTTCATGTCTGTGGGCATCACTACTTTATACTAAATTCATCACAACTTATTTTCTTTGCTCTATTCCATCTAATCCTTTTCAAATACAGCTCTGGAAAAAATAAGAAACCACAGTGGTCTCTTATTTTTTTATGTCTAACTATTAATTATAATCATAATCTATTAATGCTTGTCCAAATGTATGCTGTGCAGGCAGATTGTGGACTGCGATCAAATACAACAGTCATCCTTATATTATTTTTTTCTGCATTTCTCCTTCAAAAGCTCCAGCCATTGCTCATTCAGAGGCCCGTGCTGGTCCGCCTCTAGTGGTAAAAATACCAGACCCTCCACATCATCAGCCACCTACTGAGCTCCCTCGTCACTGGAAGGATCAGCTTCCACCTTTCCAGCAGGAGTGGATCCGTAAGACCCTCTTCAAGGCCAACCTACACACTGGCAAGCCAGAGCTAGTGCCCCAGCTGAAGCTTTGGTGGCATCCTCCTCAGCCCCCTCTCATTCACAGTCAGCTGCCCACCTCACCTGACCTCTTCTTCTGTCGGCCCCTTTTTTTATGGATGCCGCTGAAGATGTGGCAGTTCCCTCTTGTCTGTGTTCGCCCAGACTGTGGTAAACACAGACTAACAGCGGCAGGACTGTATCGTACTGTGCGCAAGGTCTTAGACATCGACGGGTGGTATGACCTTGCAACAGAGTACTTGGAGTGCAAACGCTGCACAAAAAAGTATCCAGCCTGGTCCGAAGACATCTTAGGACAACTGGATATGGGCCACCGCAGTCAGTTTCCTGCTTTATTGACATACAGGTAAGTCATAATTAAGATCAAACATTATTAGGTGCTTTGATTTGTGTTATTGTTTAACCAAAAACTGCATTTGTGTTATTACACTGGTCTTTCATTAGATACTCATGTGACAACCGGGTGGTGAGGATGATGAGGGAGAGGACATTGGGCAACAGTGTGACTCAGCTTCACAAGAAGTTGATGGAGCAACATGGTGAGGCATGGACGCAGCGTGTACTGCAGTACCTCACTGCCTGTGAGCCATTTGCAAAGTCCTCCCTTGTGCAGCCTCCTGTGTTCCTTGAGCCTCCTCCCTTACCTGCCATACCTAAACCTAAGTGGCTGTTAGCTGTATACGCCAGGGATGTTCTGGGGCGACTGCATGAGGTCAAGGCCAAAATTACATCTGTCTTTGGGTCTGTGCTCAAGATTGACTCCACTAAAAAGGTATCACAGCATTTTACCTATACAGAATGTTGGCCAGATATAAATATGTTTGCGTGCATAATGAACACTCTGTTTGACCTTTTCCAAATAGGTCACAAAGAAACTCGCTGGGGCTGCTTCAGGGACAGCTGCTTGGTGCACAAATGTGGGAAATGAACACGGCCAAGTCCTTGTCTCTGTGCTCACAGCTGCCGAGGGACATGGATTGGATGCCATGGCAGCTGGCCTGATGAAGCGCTATCGGGAGGCAGGACAGATGCCCCCAAAAGTGATGTATGTGGACAGAGACTGCTGCAGTCAGCATGGCCAGTCTCGTGTTAAGGCCATGTTTTCAGAGTGGGATGACCTCGAAGTGCGCCTTGACATCTGGCATTTTATGCGGCGATTTGCTGCAGGTGTCACAACAGAGGCTCATCCACTCTATGGAGTCTTCATGGCACGTCTGTCCACGTGCATCTTTGAATGGGATCCAGAGGATGTCGCTGCTCTTCGCCGTGCAAAGGAGGGGGAGCTAGCAGCAAAGAAGACCGGCCACCTCTCAGAAAAGGCACTCAGTGCTCGCATTACCCGGAGGGAGTTGGCACTGCACTGCCGCAGGAGGACCAGAGGGATGGAGGAGACCACCAGCCTGATTGGATCACTGATTGATCACTTTGACAGTGTGGATGGGAAGGACACTCTGGGAGTTCCTCTACTGGACCATGATCGGATCCAGCAAATATGGAAAGAACAGCAGAAACATGTACTGTGTATCCAAGACCCAGAGAACTTCCCACTCTACATTAAGAAGGGGACACTGAAGAAAGGTGGTTTGGAGCTGTGCTGCTACAGGTGTGCCCGTGGCTCTACCTCCCTGGAGTCTTTCCACCTCCACTTGAACCGCTTCATCCCAGGTATCCCATATGGATTACAGTGTCTCTTTAAGTATTATAAGCACTGTAACTGTTTCCATTACTTTAAAGTAATGTCACATTCTACAGTAATATTACAGTCCTTTTCTGATGTCAGAACAGATCTTATCTCACAAGAAACTAATTTAATTACTTTTCCTCATTAATTCTGGTTATAATGATGATTTTTCATGTATTTACATAACTCTATTGCATGTAACCTCATAGTACCTCAAATGTAGCACATATCTTGCGCGTGTGTGACCCTTTTTCCTATTTTATTTAACCTTTAGGAACCAGTGCCAGTGATGCACATTTTCAGGCCTATCTCCTTGAAGGCTTGATGCGATGGAATGAAGATCGGATGGAAGAGGCTGTAAAAGGAGCCTCTCCCATCCGATCATATGGCAGTGCCCTGCGAGAGGCTGTGGACCAGCTCAGCCGAGTTGTGTTTGGGAAGCCCTGGGATGAGCGCTACCGCCCTCCTGGAGTATACACAGGCAAGAAATACTCATTTAACACTAATATAAATAATTTATTCATCAATCCACATTTTTGTATTTTGAA
Organism: Parambassis ranga; assembly: GCF_900634625.1. Taxonomy (NCBI): domain Eukaryota; kingdom Metazoa; phylum Chordata; class Actinopteri; family Ambassidae; genus Parambassis; species Parambassis ranga. The sequence goes on from NW_021144778.1 coordinate 4,183,737, forward strand.
ACATTATCTGTATAACCTTTTATGTTCTGGACAAAATATTAAGAACACTTTCTTTTTTGTTTTTTTCTTGTAGGTGAATTGCTGGGGGTGGAGTATCTGTACAGCCAGACAGGCAAAACATTGACTCCAGTGCTCCAGAACCCTGAAGAGGAGGACAGGTTGGTGGAGCAAATAAATGACGAGGACCTGCAAGATGAGGGATTTCAGGAGGAGATCATGGAGGACATCACAGTATCAGTGCTCTGTGAGGATGACCCCTGCCATGATCTTCAAAAGAGCCCCCCATCTTTGACAACCAGTCCTCAGGCCTCTGCTCCACCCCACCCATCCACGTCCAGTGATGGAGAAGGACAGCATCCTGCCTCTGCCTCCTTAGTGCTGTCACAGCCGTCTGACATCTGTCAGGCTGCACTGGATCCTGGAAGCAGTCCATCCAACGAGCCTCAGGTAAGACATTTTAATGGCCTTTTAACTTTTGGTCAGCTTTTATTGCACATATATTAACATTAATCTGCATTTACTAGGGAGCAGTTATTGGCCCTGATGGTGTCACTGGGTGGGACAAGGTCCAGGAACTGGCTGGTTACCTTGTGGGTCTTCGTGAGGCTTCTTACCTCACTGAGCTGCAGGTGACAGAGGCCTTCCGGCTGTGGGCAGCGCTCCCTGATGGTGACAAACAACGGGCTAACTACCAGCCTCGACATCAGCCTCGACTGACACACAGCCGCTTTAAGGCACCAAAGCGATCTGGAGTCACCCCGGGTGTGGAGAGTGTAAAACGGTGTTTGATTGGCCATCCTGGGGGGCCAGCTCAGTGGCCTAGTACCAGCCGCTTAGTTGAGGCCATATGTGTAAAGCTGTGCGCTTTACACAGGTCAACAACCAAAAAGGCTGGAGTGAGCAACCCCAGGTGGTCTAAAATCCTCACCGATTACCACCACATCCGAGATTTGGTGCTTAACAGCACCAGGCTGATGGAGGAAACCACGATCCAGCTCGTTGAGCTAAACCAGCGGACACTCATTCAGTGGTAGGCAGGGTACACTATTTGCCTCAAATGAAGTAAATACTTCTAAACACATATAATACAAATGATGTATTTTCAGGTTTCAACGGCGGCAGAAGAGTCAGGAATTGAGTGTCCTTAATCAGGGACCGGCTCCATCTGCCTCAATTCCTGTGGCTCAAACCCGGCTTACTGCTCCGAGGGAACCACTGGATGAAGCACCAGTCACATCAGGCCCAAGACACACATTGGTACTTCCACCAAATCAGGAAGGACAGGCTCCTCCTCTGCGGCCTGGTCGCCGGCGCATCAGGGAGCGCCCCATCACACCTGCGCCCACAGTACCTGGTCCCACAGCATCAGAAACTGCACAGCCTGTTTCAGCAGCTGGGTTAGGCACGTTAGTTCTGAACCCAAACATGACTGTGCCAGTGGTGATGGCAGCTTCTGGTACTGCAGCATCCGGTGCAGGCGCAGCTCCGCTTCTTCCTGCGTCTGCTGCTCCTCTTCCTACTGTGTCCCGTTTCACTCAGAGGAACAGGCGGCGGCGGGCTCTGGAGGAGGAGAGTGGCAACCAAAAAAGGAAGTATGTGAGAAGGGTTACCTTCAACACATGCAGCAAATGTGGGCATCCTAAAACAGCAGAGTTTGGCCACAGTAGATATGGTAATGCCACATTTTTTTATTTTTATTTTTTTTTTTATTTTAGATACTGTATTAATCCCCAGAGGGAAATTCGTTACGGCTGCTGCACAAGCAGTGTCATACAATGACTAGCAAGGCGCGCCACAGGCTAGGGTGAAGTGTCTTGCCCAAGAACACACAACAGTGACTAGGGAGGAGTTGGGATCGAACCACCAACCTTTTTTGCTCGCGTTCATCCAGTGGAATGTCTCTGGATGAGTGGCTGCACCAGCAAAAACATCCACAGTAAACACTGTATGTTTGGCCTGTATATATTGTATATAAGCAATTTTCTTATGTTTAAATCAACAAGCCTGTCTGCCTTTATGCAGTGCTGTTGAATTTTATTGTATAATTGTACATTGTGTAATATTTGACCTAATATTTGACCTATATATGTTGTATATATTTTCACATGGGTGAATGGGCTGAATAGTATTTTATAGTCCTGTATGCAGTGTGTGTGTGTGTGTGTATTCACTTGTATTTGTTTTATATTTGTTCTGATAAATCATATAAACATTTAAGATTCACTCTGATCTTCATCAAAGAAGCTCCCACACAAAAACACGTTGACTGCTTATTGTTCATATTATTAAACCATAAACAGGTAAACATCACAAGTCATTGGATGGGACATATCATGTTAAAGCCAAAGTAAACACTAAATAAACTAAAAAACATCTGTTGATATTGTAATATATTTAAACATCTAAACTAAGCTAAATCAATCATTAATTATTTTACGCACATTGTGGGATTTAAACATTCCAACAACTCTATACATTGTCGCACAGCCGACGGCACAGACTACGGGTTCGAGTCCAGCCCATGGCAGATGATTTGTTTCATATTTCACTTAAACTCCTTTATAATGAACAGGAATATTGCCTCAATACCGCTACACGAGACGTTTGTCCGCGCACAGCGGGGCTCCACATTTTTCTCGACTTTTTCCCTTGCGTGCGACAGCGAGAAAATCGGACCCCTTCTTTTGCGCAGCGAGCGCTCTACCATTTGAGCTAATCCCCCTTGTATAAAGGATCAATTGAAAGTCAATCAGGACTCATTGCACTACATGAAGTGTACTAGTGAAGTATTGCAAGCATCAGACTTTTAATCTGAGGGTCCAGGGTTCAAGTCCCTGTTTGGGCGGAACACTTTGTACTCCCTCTTGCTTGTACTCCCCTTCCCTCTCTGTTAATGTGCTTGGACAGAGCTCTGTGAACAGCCAGCCTCTTCGTGTCTTGCCCTCCTTGTGCAAGGTGTCAATGGTCGTCTTTTGGGCAACTGTCAAGTCAGCAGTCTTCCCATGGTTGTGCAGCCTTTAGCGACAGCGACACAACACGGACTACACAACAAGTGGGACAACAGTGTGGATTTAGAAATTTGGAATTTTTAAATATATTTATTTGTTGTTGGAGGAAGAGGAGAGGCGGCTCCAGCGGCAGCAAAACCGGTGACGGCTCATTTTCTTCAGGCTGGGAGAGCGCAGTGGGGAGGTGACGGTAAGCTGCTGTTTAACCATATTATTGATCATAATTAATATACCAGTTACTGAGATAATAAGGCAAATAACCCTGAAAGCACTGCTTTAATGTGTCATTAAGCATCAGGTCTGTCACTGCACCAGAGAATTACTGCTGGGTGGAGGAGAGTGGGGCTCCCTGCAGGACCAGCTGTCTGTCCTGGAGGAGGTGTACTGACCATCATCCCCTTTGGAGGGTGAGGATACATATTTTATAGCTTTTCATATTTTCAGCTGTTTTGGAAGCCGCTCTGTTGAAGTTATTATTTTTATTTTTGCCCTTTTTAAAAACATCTTTAGTAACATGGCAGCCGCCGATCGTCAGCTCTGCAAACCCTGATGGACGATGTGGTGGACAGAGGAGACAGGCACCCCCCTCCCCCAGATGATGTCCCACTCACAGCCAGAGGACTCCAAGGTCTTCACCGTGGCATCATCCAGTCCAGCAGCACCAAGGACTCCTGCTCAGCCAAACATTTATATATATGTTCTTTGTGAATAGTATTTTCTGCTGATCTTTATAAATAATAAACTGTACATTTTCATAATGCCCACTGGTAAATAGTTAGAAACTCTCTCTCTCTCGTCAGGTTATTGCTCCTCACGTTTTATACTATACCACAGTAAACAGTCCAGAAACAACATTCAATCAAAACGTTTAGTTTATAGCGCCTCGTATCAACAGGACGTCATATAAAACTCTTTTTTTTATAGCATTTTAAAAATCCCTCGAACTACTGCCCTTTACTTACATTTAAATGTGAATTCGGCACTCCTGCCGGTGCCGCTCGCTTGGTCCGTCATTTTACTGTTGAAAAAAATGGGCCCGCAAAGCATCTTGGGATATGTAAGGCCACGAAGGATGGTAGCGATGCATCCTCCGAATTCAGGCAAAAGGAGGACGCATTTGAAGGACCCTTCGAATGTTGGCGAGTTGTGACAGTCTTCGCGCAGCGTTGTGACGTAAGCGGCCTTAAAATGCGCACTCCGAAGGATGCAGACCCTGAATTGAGACACAGCTATTGACATAAGAGGCTGGGAACAAAACCTCAGAATGAACTCCAAAGTAAAAAACCCAAATGTACAAAATGAAACCAAGGAAAAACACTAACCAAACCAAAATAAATCCAAAGAGAGGAACAGGAGGACGAACTGACAGGGAGGACATGACGGCAGGCAGCCACAACACACAGGTACAAAGAACAATGAAGAATGAAAAATTAGGGAGGAGCAGGTAATCACAGAGGCTGGAAACAGAAGGAAGGTAAGGAAGAGACACATACAAAAGAGGTCAGGGCAGGAAGGATAGTAATACAATCAGGAAATAAGAATAACAAAAGGCAGGCAAGAAAAACCACAAACAGAGAACAGAAGTGACATCCACAACAGTCCCAGGTTAAAAGCTGTGATGAAGCGCTAATATTGTCCCAAACACAGCAGAACTTCATGGAATTTAATGGCATTTATTTGTCAAGGACAGCAGACTGTCTCTTATCACTATTATGCAATTTCCCCATTGTGGGACTAATAAAGGTTTCTTAATCTTAATAACCACTGATATAAAAAATATGTTGATGCTGTACATAAAGGCCTCCAATGAAAAATATGATGGTATGTGAAGCAGCTTTGAAGGAGTCAGATTCTCTTAAATTAAGCCCTTTTTGTCAGCACAACAATGTCATTATCATCTTTTTTCTAACTTGATAGCAAACAGTTGTTTATTTACACAGCCAGCTGTTTTGGAACATCATTCATTTGGAGCTGTGTCTCTGTCCACCTGGTGAACGTAAGCCCAATATTCACTCTCCTTTGGTTCTATGTTTTTTTTTTTGGTTTCTACATCTGCCTCTCTAGCTACCAAATGCTCCATATGTTCACCAGGCAGTTGCCAATGCTGTCTGTCAGCTCCTGCTGTTTGCTGCTGAGTAGGTAAAGGAGGGAGTTTAGAGCCAAGTCTCTGAAAGCAGCCGCCTCCTGTGGTTCAACATAACACGGTGAAATCAGCAAGAGTAAATCAAAGCTGTAAAGTCGTACACTGTTATTTTAAAAAATGTCTACCACAGCTGCTTGATGTGCGTGACCTTTAGGTAAAAAATAAACTTAGCCTGTCAAACTGTCAAAAATGATGTTCAATCGGATAACTGATCCGCACATAAATAGTAGTGTTTTAATGGTACACTCCTTTTACCAAGGAGAAAGTGCTTCATTTTATAATTCAAAGGTAATTGACACTAAGTGAGAGGGAGCTCATGGTCCCAAACAGCACCATACTGTATGGTGGCTGGGACAGGTCTAGCAATCCAGATGTGTACAGCATAACCGCGAGCCTAAAACATACATGCAGACTGCATAAGAGTGGAATAAACAGATTATATACATTTACAGCCAGGTACTGTGACAGTGTTGTTACATCACTTTATACATTTATTCATTCATTCATATTTATACAAGATTTACAGAAATCACGAATCACGAGGGATGGTGTAGTCGGCCATGTTGGGAAGACCAGAAAGCACACAGCAGCTCAGCTCGCTGCGGCCGACGTTCATGTCACAGGCCTGAGACCACTCATTCATCTCTCTGTCATAGTACTCAACATTAGAGGTTCTGCCCCCGACAACAAAGAGCCGGTCCTCAACTACTTCAATGCCAAAGTTGCAGCGGGGGGTCATCATGGAGGACACGTTGCGCCAGGTGTTGGTGTGAGGGTTGTAGACCTCAGCGGTCTGCAGACAGCCTGTTCCATCAGATCCACCAACCTTTGGAGTCAAAGATGAGAAGAAGATGCATCACTTATCAATTCAATTGTCACATAAAAAACTAGCTGCTTTAAACCACTAATGAAAGCTGGTCACACATTTCTTTCATGCACTTACTGCATAAACATGGTTGTCGTATGCAATGACTCCTAGTCCTCTACACCGGCTGCTCATGGGAGAGATCAGGGTCCACTGGTTGGTCTCTGGGTTGTAGCACTCTGCTGTTTGCAGGAACTCATTCCCATCATATCCACCACATATGTAGATCTGAATACAAAAAGGGGGGGGGCAATAAGAAATTGTCATTTTTGTTGGCTCAAACTGGCAGCAGTGTTTTGTAAACATATCTTTCTGTTCTCTGGTATGTTCCACTGTGTTCCACCCACCTTGCTGTTGAGTGCTGTGCAGCTGGCGTCGCTCCTCTGCTCATGCATGGGTGCAATTTGAAGCCACTGGTTGGTTTCTGGCTGGTAGAACTCAGCACTGCTGAGATGTGTGTGCTCACCATAGCCTCCCATGGCGTAGATGCACCCGTTCAGCACAGTCACGCTCACATAACTGCGGCGATAGTGCATCGGTGCCACCTCTTGCCATGTTCGTGTGCTCAGGTCAAACCTGCACACACTATTCATGGCTTTGGACACCTGGTCAAAGCCACCAACACAGTAGACATACCCACCGAGGTAGGCTGCACCATGACAGGCACGAAGAGGCTCAGAAAGGTTTGTAATGTTCATCCAGTGATTTGCACGTACGTCAAATGCCTCGATTACATTAGTTATACGTCTGCTGCTGCTGCTCCAGCCTCCAATGGCCAATAGGATGGCAGAAGGCAGACGAGGCTGACCGAGGATTCTGTCTTTGCATTTGATGACCTCAGAGACCATGGCCTGGCACCTCAAGTTGTCCATCACCAGCTTATTGGACAGCACATGACTCTGTATGTACTCTGTAGGCATCATGCTCAGCCTGACCTACAACAATACAGAGAATAAAGAGGATATAACTTAAAAGTCTGTGTCAGAATAAATAAAAACACATAAAAAAATCATGGTTCCTAATAAAGAACATCACAATAAATACAACAAGTAAAACAATAAAATAATGGTCAGTTATTTGAAATGCTATTAGCAACCGGAACAAAGGAGGTCTTCATTCTCTTTGTTCTACATCGTGGCAGTCAGTCAGATGGACTGAGCCCTCTTTGATTATCTTTAATATATTTTTTCATTCCTCTCATTACTCTCCTCCCTTCATCTGTCATAGTATCATTATCAGCTTATTGATTGTCTGAGTTGCATTAACCTGCACACAAAGCTTATGCATTACATGTATGTGTTCCTTATTAGTTTATGTACTTGTACTAATAATAATAAATGATTATAAATGCTTGTGCCAGCGACCAGGTTTAACAGGAGGTTTTTGTTTTCTTATATTTTCATTTCTTGCTCTTTCATAGGTAGGTAGGAAAAAAATCCGGTACACGTGTTTCGGTTCGCAGCAGGTTCAGCTGCAGGCAGAGCAGAGAGACCCACAGCACTCTGCGTCTGACCGTGCGCAAAAGCTGCCGAAGGTCCTGTCATGGTTTACAGAGCGGGATGTAAATAGCATATTTCAATAGAAAAATAAAATAAAAACACGGACATCAGTAACTTTAGCTTAACCTAGCGTAGTCATAAAGTTCAGTCTATCCTACTAGCATGTAATGAGCAAAGGACAAAGCAACACACGTTCTCTGTCCGACGGTGTGTGTCTGTGTGTGTTTGTCTGTGCATGCGTCTGTGTGTGTACGCACATCGGGCCTCTGCACAGACAGCAGCGCAGAGAGAAATGACATGCTGCCGTGCAGATATCACTCAGGTAGTCTGTGTTGCTTTCTATTATCACTCATCAGAACAGATGATATTGCACCTTCTGGCCTATAAAAGGGTAAAGGATGGCTGTACTGACCATCATCATGACATCTAATAACCCTCTATTGGGCTGAGGTTGGCTTCAGTCACTGTCTTGAAATAGATTAACCTATAAAGTGAAAATTATAATATAAAGTACCTTTGGAAAGAGAAGATCTGCGCATCCTTCTCGTTCCTGAGGTTCATGTGTGATCCACCGAATGATGGCCTCAAACACAGCTGCCTCCTGTCTCACATTGAGGTTGTCACGGCTGATGATGTCACTGACATCCTGGGCCGAGAGCTGCAGGAACTCTTCACTGAAAGCCACATCCTCAAAGTGACTGAGGACATAGTGGAAAGCCTTGAGGTGCAGTTCAGGGGCGTGGTAGGTTTTTGTGAACTGCCAGATGCCGATGCAGTTGTCTGGGCAGAGCGTCTTTTCAAAAAAGTTGCAGCATATTTGCACCAGCTCCACTATATTGAGGTAATCAGCTGCCATGAAAAGCCTCCGTGCATTGGACTCTGTCACGTTAACAGAGCCGGTGTATGCAAACTCAATGATGAGCTCCATCATGTCTGAGGATAGGTCAGGAATAACGTAGACTTTCTTGTCAGGTTCAGACCAGCGTGCGAAGAGAGCTCTGAAAGACACAGAAAAAGTTCCACAACATTATACACCACTTTGATGCATTTCAGTTTTTAAAACAGATACTAAAATGAGTCACTAAGTCACTGGTGGATTTACGGGTAACTTTATTCAACAGTCTAGTTAAAGGTCTAAATCTGCTAACCCTAACCCTAACCCTAACCCTGCTGTAACATTATCTATAATGTATAACTATACATCAAGTTTAAGTTTAAGATAAAATAAGTTTGAGCCTATAGAGGGAGAAATCACTATTAGATGCTTTAATGTCAACATGTCAAACATGTCCTATCATCCAAGTCCCACCTGGGGCCAGCAGATTAACACACACTTGTTCACCGGTTGTTTTTGTCATGTTCAAACATTAAGGACTGCTGCTGCTTTCTTTATGAGGTCAGGCTGACAACATTTTCCCCAGCAGTTGACTAGTCATCACAACAATATCAGCAAACACACTGAAACACTGTGAGCTATAAAAACAAGATTGAATAATCTCCAACACTCACATCATTTTGTCTCCCTATGTAAAGGTTACTAACACATTCATTTAAAATTGAGATAATCACTTCACCTGAAGTAAGGGCTGCAGTTCGCCAAGATGACTTTGTGGATATTAAAGTCAACCTCCTCCACTCTGATGATAGCATCACAGAAAAGCTCCTGGTCAAGGAGATCCTTGTAAACTAATTCCCCGTCTTTTTGAGTCATGTTGACTTTGCAGACTTTATATTTTCTCTGTGTTTGTTGCCTGGCTCCTCTCAGTACGTAACAGAAGTTCAAAGACGCACTGTGACTGAAACTCTTGTCATCAAAGCACTTCACATCACCATGGAGACATGTAAACATGTTGACATTTAAAAACTACCCATCATGCATTGCACATGTGTTTTTAGCTGATTAGTTTGATTGCCGTTGCTAGGCAACAATCAAACTATTGTTCTTCACCCTCTTTCTTCTTTCTTATTCTTCCATACGTTTTTTGGCGCAGCGTATCTTCAGCATACATTCACTGATTTCAGCCACATATCAAAATGTTCATCTCACAACTATATGAATAAAATATGAATAAAAGACTGGCAGTCTTGTTTCTCCCATCCCAACTCCCTCTCTCTTCTTTCTTGTCCTGCTAATTCTGTTCTTCTCTGCTAAACTTTCTCTTCTTTTTTTCCACGCTATCTGAAACAAAACAAATCCAGATCCAGCTTGTGTATTAGGCCACACCGTCCTTTTCAATCTGTTCTTCTTTTTCTTCTTTTTTTCTTCAAGTGATATAAACCCTTTCAAGTTACATACTTTTCAACAGACCTATAACTATTCAAGTGATATAAAACAAAAAGTCTGTCTATACGATTGTATAACATTAATCCTCAGGAGACCCTCGGGACATTTTGTGCCATTTCATTTTTCATTTTCAAGACATTTTAGGTGTGTTGAAGGTACATAGCTCAAAATTGCCAAAGGATATTCATTTTTAACAAATTTTTGAATTTTAGCCTCGGTTCCTTAAATTAGCCTATAATGGCTGTGCTATGCAAAAACTCACACATTTGTCCCTCGGGACAAAACGTGCCCCATTGAAAACCATTGAAACTGCCATTTTTGACCCTCCATTTATCTTACAACATAAAACAACATAAAATATGCAGTTCTTTATGTCGAGATATCATTTTAAACTACAGGCTTCCAAATTTTAATTTTTATATTTGTCCACTAGTTGGCGCTAGTTTTTCCCATTCAAACCATGTGGCAAAAATTCACAATTTTTATTATTTTCTGCCAGGGTGTCTTGCTCCTGAATTTGTAAACTCACTTGATAATGATGTGCGTGTGTGAATGTGAAAGAGCTTTTGTGTGCTGGTTGTAAGCACCTCTGTGTGTGTGTGTGTGTGTGTGTGTGTGCACGTGTGTGTCCAGCTTCAAAGGTCTTTCCTCTTTCAACAGGTATCAAAACAACTGGACTTTGTTTTGGTTGTTGCTCAGGTTGTTCATGCAGGTGCACTGCATCTAAGCAGCAGTAGAGCAGCAGGAGTCATTTTGCAGGGGTCATTGGACATGGAAAGACACTACAGCACACAGGAGGCTCTGGAGATAACTATGGACTGTGAGGGTACAAGTCAACAATTTCAACTGGTAAATCTTATATTTAAAAAAAAACACACACTCAACAAATACTGTCCGAACACAAGCCTGTGGCAAAAAACAGCCAATTACATGTCCCCACCACTGATTGACAGAAGAACTGGAAGATCATTTCTTTCATTAATTGTGTGTGTCACAGATCCAGCTTTGTGTTGTGTATTTTTTATCTGATCACAGAGCAGAAGATCAACAGTCACACAATCGATGAAAAGTGTCATAAGGTTCACATCTTCAATTTTGGTCTTTGATGGACATAAGTACAAAAAGTATGACATGCATGAAATACATCATAGCTGACATTTAGGCAGCTCACGGCTACATCACTCTGAACACGTCCAATCGCAAGTCAGGTGCTGTGGAAGAGACAGAGACACTTTTAGTGTTTTGGCTTCATTTAAATTGAAATGTCGATGGATGGAAACCACCCTCTGCTAGAGAACACTCCTTTATGTTCCTGTCAGGGTCTATGCAGTCCTCTTCTAAGAAGCTGGATAACTCTTTGTGAGAAGCTGCAGGAGGATCCTGGTGATGTTGCTGTGTACAATGTGCATAAGCAGCGTGCTGGCTGGAACAAATGATTAGACTGCAGCTTCTGAGCTCTGTGACAGCTCACCTGTCTGAACAGAGATCCTGATCACTGCTGTCTCCATGCTGGGATGATGAAGGACACCTGTACAGCAGAGTGATGAGTCAATGAGCAGCAGCTGATCAATGAACACAGCTGCACTGCTGCCTGCACTGCTGGGCCAGCTCTCCTCCTGCAGCGTCCTTTCTGTCTGAATGCACTTCTTTCTTCATCAGTCTTACTATATCCCTACAGAAAGAAAAAACAATAGCAGGGTGACCTTGGTGTCAGTGATTTCACGTCTGAAATATTTCAGTGCTCCTGTTAAGGTCTTCTTCATGTCTCAGTCAGTTATAGCTCAGTCCAGGCTTTTATGTGCAGGTGTGGTTGTTAGAAGACACAGAGTGTGTCCGACACTGACACCCTCACTGACAAACTGTCCGAAGCAGCACTTGTGTGAAATCAGCCTGTCCAGTTAGGATCAACACTGATAGTGAATCAGTTTCAGCTGCTGTTGTGCAAATGGAACAGACAACAGGTGGAAATGAGAGGCAGTGATCAAGACAGCCCCTATAAAGGAGAGGTTCTGCAGGTGCTGACCACAGACCAGTTCTCTGCTCTCATCCTTTCTGCCTGATGTGACTTTGGCATTTTGTCAGTGCTCTAGCACAGGTAGAGACACTCTCAGTCTGTCCACATCAGTGTCAGTGAAGATTTCAGATTGTTTATAAAGTGTTCATTCTGGAGCTGTTCCACATTTGTTGTGGAAAATTACAGTAAACAATGAAATACTGTGAGAAAGTTATGTACTGTGTGATGAATAAGGTCCTTGTATTCTATTACAGTGGATTAAGATTATTGAGGACATCTACTGTGAATCTGTCGCTGTAAGTTACATTCTGTTATTTTTCTGACCAACTAAATGAGGTCAACACTCGTCAGTATCGTACCTAGCTAGCCTCAGTTGTGGAGTAGGCTGTAGAACAGAAGCTCTCCCTCTCAGAATGTCTCACACATGAAAGGTATGTCCGTTTAGTACAGCAACGATTTCAGCATTCATCCTGTAACAATTTGATAAGGTTATTATCATTAGCTACTACCAAGGGGTCGTGCTATTGCAATGTTTTAAGGAAAAACAAAACCACCAAACACAAGAACACTTTTCAAATATGTATTAACATATGGTCATACACCACACCAATGCAACCCCACCAAATCCCCACACTCAGTCAGTGTTCATTGTCTTTTGCACAGATGCAGTCCGTTTCTGCTCTGTTTATATAAAGAAATCAAAAATGGGTATTCCACCAACTCCAAACGAGAATTCCAAACAATAGCGATCTCCAGCGTCTCTGGGAGAGTAAAAAATGAGAAAAGAAAAACAAGTTCGATCTCACCACGTGGCAGTCCAGGAAGTTATCAACTGAGCTATCCAGCCGACCCGTTTTGAGGTCCAGAGTCGCTCGCCAAACTTCTGCAGAGCGTACCAATATCCTAACCGAATGAATGGATAAACTCCCAGGTTACGGCAGGATTAATCCGATGGATAATCGGTCCAGTCCGTAGATACGTGGAGCTTCCCCTCAGGTAGGCCACAGCCGTTCTCTTGCTGGCGCCTCCAATAATCACTGCTTCGGTCGTCGATCGCTATTTTCTCCTCCTGTCGCTTCCGCCTCTCCTCTCTCCTCTCTTTCTGGCCTCTCGCGCCCGCTTTCCCATGAGTCTTTTAAACCCATGGAGGTCGTGACTAGGCGGCACCTTATCCTTAAAAAAACTCAATTAAACAGACCCAGGTATCTTTTACACATACAATGGACAATCTACATAGCATAACTTACAAACGCTAATGTCACCTCGACTATGCATTTGCTGGTATGCTTGACACATTTACAGTGTCACAGATCCCCCCCCCCCCCCCCCCCCCCAGCCTGAGATACGGGAGGCTGAACCCCATAATAGGGCTTCAGATTAACTACATTCACTGAGTCAATCTTTTTAACTTGGTCATTCCATTGTACTTGATAATTCACAGGCCCTAATTTCTTCATCACAGTTGCTGGTCCTGACCATTTGGGCGCTAGCTTAGATGAGAAATGTTCTGATGCACTGGAGAGAGGATGGGTGCGCACCCAGACCAAGTCTCCCGTCAGGAAATGTGCACCTCTTCTGCGGGCATTATAAAACTTAGCTTGTCTGGTCTGACACCGTCCAAGTCTCTGTTTTACTTCTTCATTCATTTTCTGCTGTCTTTCCAAAATGTAGTAGGTTGGCTGCTGAGGTGAAGGTGGTGGGTTGATGAGCCGCTCCAGGGGTCCCTTCTCTTAATTTTCTCCCCAGAGTCAACTCAGCAGGTGACCTTCCAGTTGTTTCATGGTAAGCTGCGTTACTGGCAAACCGGAATTCTTTGATCCACTGATCCCAGTTTTTGTGTTAGTTTCCCACGTAGGAGGCGATCATCGTTTTGATATTTCCATTGGCCCTCTCAGTGAGGTTGGCTTGCGGATGGTAGCTGGTGGTGAGTTTATGGTAGGGGTGGGCGAATCGATCTAAATATCGATAGTATCGATACCAAAGTTAGGATCAGTAATTACTCGATACTAACGTGATGAGATTGATATTTCTGTGGAAGATTCTCTTCTATACCTTCAGCAACTTTACTCGTATTTACTCGCGGTGCAAACAGCGCTCCTCTCTCACTCTGCTCAGTGCGCAGGCACACTCCCCCCCCCCCCCCCCCCCCCCCTTCTCCACTCTGCCAGAGCGGACGGAGCTCCTGATTGGCTGTAAAGTGCAGCTAGCGTGCTGGAGACAGCAGAGAGGAAGAGGAGCGATGTTTGGAGTTATTTCACAGCGACAGACGAGAAGAAGAAACTGCTACTTGTGAGGTGTGCAGGAAAGCGACCTGCCACTGTGGAAACACAACTAATTTACACAAACAAAAAGCAGCAGAGCCCAAAGACCTCGAGCTGCAGAGTAAACAGAGGGAGGAGGAAGAGGCAGATCCCCAAACATGAACCAGAGACAGTGGTCACTGACAGAGGCTTTACTGCAAAACACAGGTAGATGATTTTAAAAAGTGAAGGTTTAGATTGAGTAATCTGCAGCATGAATTAATGGTGTCTTTCTGAGTGCTGTGAAGACATGCAATTTTAGCAGAATGACTGAACATATCACCAGCTGAAATAAATCTTGTTTTTCTCAAATTCCAAAATATATCTAATAATGTAATTATATAAGTTTATATAATGATATGTATTTCAGTATGATTAATATAATTATGCTTTGGTGATAACTGTTGAAGGATCTTTATTCTTCATATTTAGGCTCCATGCAGATAGGTGTTAAACTTTTATAAAAGTATCTTAGTCATGCTGTTTCACCTACATGATTCACAAAGAGCCATGGCTGTCACAAGGAGCATTGCTGACATGATTGTGAAGTTAAAATTTCAAACTTATTGTCACGACCTGGTGTTTATTTATGGTTTTGTTTTCCGTGTTTTGGGTTTTTAGTTTGATCTGTGTCTAGTTATTGTTTCCTGTAGTCCTGGTGTTCTGTTTCCCTGGGTTTGTGTTTAGTGGTCTAGTCTTGTCTTGTGTTTCCTGTTTTACTGTGGTAGTCCTGTCCTCCCTGTGTATTGTCTTGAGTTTTGCTTCCTGTGTTTTCCCTCCTTGTTGATTACCAGCCCTGCCCTCATGTGTGTCACCTGTGTCTCGTTGTCTTTCCTGGTCCCTGTGTATTTAGTCTTTGTCTTCCCTGCACTCCCTGCCAGTTTGTCTCGTCATCACTCAAGGGGCTTGTGTTTAGGTCTTGTCTCCATTTTTGCCATGTCATGCCATGCTACGCTACGCCACGTGATCCAGGTTTTGTCTTGTTTTTGATCCTGTTCTCCTTGTAAGTGTTTTGTTCTCGCCTCACCCAGTTTTGCCACTACGAGTGTGATTTTTAGTTTTGTATTGTTTTGCCCTCCTGGCCTTTAAATAAAGACTCTTGGACTTGAAACCGCTCTGTGTCCTGCAACTGTGTCCTCTCCTCACAAAACCCTGACACTTATACAGTTCTGCACTTTTGTTTGCAGCTTGATTTACTTAACAAATGTTTCTTGTGTATTATTGTTCTGCTAATCACGATAATCTATTTAAAGGCAAAAAGAAGGCAAAAAAAATAATTATTTATGATCATGAAATTTCAAAGTAAAAGTATCGGTATTGGTATCGGCGATACTGGCCCTGTCTTTACTTGGTATCGGATCGATACTGAAATCTTCAGTATCGCCCACCCCTAGTTTATGGGTCACTCCCCAGCTCTTACAGAGGTTAGCCATTTCATGACCAGTGAACTGTGGCCCTCTGTCCGAAACCAGCTCCCGGGGAACTCCAAAACGAGTGAAGATTTCCTCCTTTAACACTGTTACAATGCGATGCGCCTTGCCATCCTTCAAAGGAAATAATTCCACCCACTTGGTGAAATAGTCTACAATGACCAACAGAAAAACGTTTCCTTTTTTACTTCGAGGAAATGGGCCCATGAGATCCAAACCCAACTTTTCCCATGGCTCTTCCACCGGAGTAGGCTGCATGAACCCAGCAGGTTTTTTATTTTCGGCTTTATAGGCCTGACAGGTACAGCAATGTCTGACGTAATCCCAGATGTCCTTCCTCATTGTGGGCCACCAGGCGACCTCGATCACTCTTACTATGGTTTTCAGCCTCCCTAGGTGCCCACTGAGTGGATGATCATGGAAATATCCCAGAAATGACTTAATCAGCGTCTTTGGTACCACCAACTGGTACTTATCTCCTCCATCCTTCGTAGGGGACCTCCGATGTACCAGTCCTTGTATATTAATGAAACTCACTCTATCCGGTCTACTGAGGGATGTATCTCCTCTAACCAGGCTGACTATCTCAGGCTCTTTTTCCTGTGCCTCTCTTATTTCAGAGAGGGAGGTAGGTAGGTCTGTGGAGCTGCAGCTGGTTTTCACTACCACACAGGTCAGACAGGAGGGAGGTGCAGCTGATCTGGACAGAGCGTCAGGCACAATGTTGTGTAGTCCTTTCCGGTACTGTACTTTGAAGTGGAATTGTTGTAACCGTAAAATCCACCGAGTGAGCCTGGAAGAGGTTTTGGGGCAGTTAAAGGCCCATGTCAAAGCCGCATGGTCAGTGTATACTGTGAAGTCTACTCCTTCCAAATAGTGCCTCCATTTTTCCACAGCCCAAACCACTGCAAGGCATTCTTTCTCTGAGGTGGAATAATGGCATTCCGCTCCTCTCAGGACTCTGGAAGCGAAAGCAATCACCCGCTCACTTCCTCCAGTAGTCTGTACGAGTACAGCCCCCAGTCCCACGTCACTAGCATCAGTGTGTACCTCGAAAGGTATGGTATAATCAGGTTGTGTTAGGATAGGAGCCTTCATCAGGGCTTCCTTCAGATGCTCGAAACTCTCTTGGCATTCTTTTGACCACACCCACTCTACTCCTTTTCGAGTCAGACGGTTCAGTGGAGCTGCCAGGTCTGCAAAATGGTCAATAAACTTGTGGTACCACCCAACCATCCCCAGAAAGCATTGCAGGGACTTGACATTGGTGGGTGGTGGATAGGCAGTAACTGCCAGTGTCTTTTCAGGATCAACCTGTACTCCTTTTCCTGACACAACATGTCCGAGGAATTTCAGTTCTTTTTGGAAAAAGTGACATTTCTTTAGGTTGAGGGACAGGTTGGCCAGGTGGATCTTTTTGAATACATCATTTAAATCCTTTTGGTGCTGCTCCGGAGTCGGGGAGAACACGATGACGTCATCGATGTAAACGCAGCATATTTTCCCTCTCAGCTCTCCCAGAACTTTTTCCATAAGCCTCTGAAACGTGGCTCCTGCGTTCTTTAGTCCAAACGGCATGGCGGTGAACTGAAATAGGCCATCAGGAGTGATGACGGCTGTTTTGACCTTACTATCTTCCTCCATGGCCACCTGCCAGTATCCAGACTTCAAGTCCAGGGTGCTAAAGACAGTAGCCCCGTGCATAGATTCCAAAAGGTCATGGATGAGAGGCATGGGGTAAGCATCAAGGGGTGTCTTAGCGTTGAGCCGACGATAGTCCACACAAAACCTTAGAGATCCGTCAGGTTTGGGGACCAGGACTACTGGTGCTTCCCAGGCAGACTGAGAGGGTTCAAGTACCCCTTCCGCCAACATTTTTTCCACGTGTTCAGCAATAATTTTCCTTTTATGCGGTGACACTCTATATACCTTTCACCTCACCGGGACCTCATCTGAGGTGAAGATTTTCTCCACTGTGGTCCGACCCAGTTTCCCAGTACACACACTAGGCCATGCTCGGAGCAGCTCCACCACCTCCGGTGGGAGCGTTGAGGAGGGCATTATTGCCTCACAGGAGAGAGTTTGGGTCTCAGATCTAGGGGAGGGTACAGCCACATACAGTCCGGCCTGAAAATATTGTTCACTGGATTTTAAATTACATTCCCCAGGTTGAGACAGGAAAGGATGGAATGTATAACCCCCTGGTCCCTTTACCCCATATGTATGGTCCCCGAGATTGAGAATAGTGGATGTCTTACTCATGAAATCTAAACCCAGAATGAAAGGAAAGGCTAGGTGGTCGTCAGCCATAACATATGTCTCCATAGGATACATTATTCCATGCCAGTCATATATTAGTTGGACCTGTCCTACAGCACCATGTGTTTTCCCATCAGCCAATGCAAAGTTCTGGGTCTGGCATGCCTTAATATATTCTCCCTCCCTGGTCATTTCCAACCACTGACTTTGACGCACTAAAGAATAGGTACTTGGTGTCAATGATGGCACAATGCTGCCTTCTGTTGTGACCTGATCTGGTCACCCCGGATTCCCAGACTCCGTCCCCAATCCACAGAACATTGAATGAAAACCAGTACTGATCAGTTTCAGTTTCGCATTTATAAAGGGAGAATGCACAGCTCAATACAGACCCCTCGATCTGCTCCAGCAGCTGACCATTTGCATTCTGTCCGTCCCATGCATTAGGCTCGTTTTATTAATCTTACAACAAGGTGTGGTTACATTTACATAGAAAGACATAAAAGGTAATGTTTTTCAGTGACACACACACTCACATCTTTGATGTGAGTGTGTGTGTGTGTGTTCTCACAGGTCCTCCTGCTACACGACCTTGAGTATATCTTATCTCTTTGGCAAGCTTGTGTTTTCATCTTTGGGGTCAACTAAGGGGTTTGCAGTTCGAATTTCTAGACTAACCATTAAACATCAGAATACTTTATGGCCTCAGTCAGAGGTCTCGATCTATGAGCAACCATACAATTTTACCATATGTGCAAACAAACATATATTTTGACCAGGTTTGACCATATATTTCCACAATTCCCCCTTTTGGACCCTACTAAGAGTCCAACACTCAGAAATATAAGGAAAAAGAAACAATAAACGGTCACATCAGCAAATAGGAAAACACTGTGTGTAATCAAACAAAACTATGGGTAAAAGTGACATCTATATGTAACAACACTGTGAGTAAATGTCCAAACACCTGGTGTGTGTGTATGCGTGTCAAAACCATAAATGAAGGTGCAAAGAAAAACTCCGTGCAGAAAATTTTTTTTTTTTTTTTTTTTAAAGGCACACGTTGACAGCCAGGCGTGTAGACAGATTCTGTGGTGTAATCAGGAAACAACACATCATAAAATGTCAGATCATTGACGTAGAAATGTCTTAATCACTGCCCATGTAAACACTAGTAGGACAATGCACCAGCCTACAAGGAAAATGTTCAAAAGTGTGTCATTCAGCCGTCCATGGGTGGGTCTGCCTCGTCCATCCAGCCCCCGTCAGGTCGTCTGCTTCTCTCGTCCCGCAGGATGATCTTCTTTCTTCAGATCACTGGGGTAGACTACCCAGGACCCTTGATCTCTGTCAGGGGATTATTCTGCCCCTTTTGTGACAGGATCTGTGTCTGAATCAGCCGATTCAGACTTCTGTGCCCTCAGATCAGCTTGGACGTCCTGTAGAGAGCGTTGAGGCTCCTCTGCGCCTGCGCACTGGCTCCAGTGATACCAGGTGTCCCCCTTTCCTTTCAGCCGAACCGCGTGAGAGGTGCGTTCCGTCACTTGGTAGGGACCGGTCCACCTTGGTTCCGACCACTTCCGTTTGATGACCCTCAGAAGCACCCAGTCAGCCTCAGGCAGAGCCCCGCTGGCAGCTGCTGGATGTCGGTCCTGTACCTGCTTGGAAAAGTTGGTCACCAAACCCTGCAGTTCGTGGAAATAAGCTTTAGAAGTTAACATCTGATCATCATGTTGCATCAAAGGAAGTTTAGAATGTGGTCCTGGAAAAGCTCTTCCTGTCTGCAATTCATGTGGTGTCAGTCCTGTAGAGTGATTTACTGAACTTCTGATAGACATTAGGGCTAAAGGTAATGCATCCAGCCAATTCATGTTTGTCTGTGCACAGATTTTGGCCAATTTGTGTTTGATGGATTGATTCATTCTCTCAACTTTGCCTTGAGACTGTGGGTGGTAAACTGTACCAAAGGCATGTTTAAGTCCCAGCATTGCCTCCACCTGCTGGAGGTCTTTATTTTTGAAGTGTGTGCCATTGTCAGATCTGATTTTCTCAGGAAAACCATGTCTGGGAATGTAGGTGTTAATCAGAAATTTAATGACAGTTTGTCACGACACCCCACATGGCCTACCCCATGTGCTTCTTCCATGGCAGTTTGTCTCAATCCAGGTGGCAGTATGGGTCGTCCATCCTCCATACTCCTCCTGTGTCAGTTGCCCCCCTCGCAAAGTCTTTTCCTATGGAGAGGCTTTGTTTTGTAGTTGTGTTAAGTCATTCCAGTCAACAGGGGGAGGCAAGTCCGTTTCTGAACACATCAAAATCATCTGTTCAACATAGCCTGCTGCCTGCTTTGCTGCCTGATCTGCTGCGTTATTTCCTCTGGTGATCCTATCAGCGCCTGTTCCATGACCTTTGCATTTTATTACAGCTACCTTGCTAGGCAACAACAGGACTTCTGCAAGTTCTCTCATTTCTGCCTCACGTTTTATGGGTTTGTTATCTGCAGTCAGAAATCCTACTCTCAGCCACTGGCCCAACTCCACATGTACTGCTCCTGCTGCATATGCTGAATCAGTGAAAACATTGATGTGTTGTCCTTCCCCTATTTTAAGTGCTTCAATCACTGCCCTCACCTCGGCTCTCTGCGCTGACTGCTGTCCCTCTAATCTTTCTGCTTGCAGTGTTCTCATTTCTCCCCCTGTGTCTTCAACAACTGCGTATGCTGCTCTGAGTCCTTCTGTGTCATGTCTAAAACAGCACCCATCTGTGAACAGATTTCTGGCCTCTGAAAGAGGTGTGGCTTGTAAATCGACTCTGACCTTTTCTTCCCTAATCACCCTCTCTGTGCATGTGTGTGGCTCTCCTGTTCCTATCTGGTCTGCCATGTTGATGCCCTCATGTGTGAAGGTGATGTTTGGTGCTTCTAAAATCTTGCTCAACCTCCTCTGTCTCAATGAGGTGAGTGTGAATGTCTCTGAGTTCACGTATGCCACTACACTATGTGTTGTCAGTACATACAGCTGGTGTCCCATGACCATGTGTGCGGTTTTTTGAATTAGCTTAGCTATTCCTGCTGCGTGTTGTGTGCACTGAGGGTGTCTTTTCTCCATGTTGTCCAGGGGGACACTGATGTACATCAGTATTACTCTCTCTCCCCCTTTTCTCTGGAACAGGATGCCATTGATGTAGGCATCCGTTCCAGAGACATCCAAATAGAAAGGTAAAGTGTAGTCAGGGGTGGCTAGTTCTGCTGCAGTGGCCAAAGATTGTTTAAGAGCAATGAATGCTTGTTCAGCTGCCTGCGTCCAATTTAGGCGAGCTGACACATTACGCATGCCATGTTCTTTAACAAGGTCTCTGAGAGGTTGTGTGAGGCCAGTGTAGTTAGCAACAAAGTTTCTACTGTAGCCAGTCAGACCGAGAAATGAGAGCATGTCCTTCACTTTGTCAGGACGTGGATGATGCAAAATGGTAGATTTGTGTGAAGGCGATATGCTGACTCCCTTTTGTGAAACAATGCGTCCTAAGAAAGCAACTTGTTTCCTGACTAATTGGAGTTTAGATTTGCTGACCTTAAAACCAGCTGTGGCCAGATGTTGCAAAACAGCCTGCGTGGCATCCAGGCAGATTGCTGCCGTTGGAGCTGCGATAAGAAGGTCATCAACGTACTGAATGAGTGTAGTGTTTTCTGGGAGGGTGCAGTGACTGAGTATCTGTTTCAAAACCTGATTAAAAATACCGGGGGAGAGCGCAAAACCTTGAGGTAGCCTGGTGTAGCGATACTGCGTTCCCTGATATGTGAATGAGAAAATGTCTCTGCATTCAGGTGCCAGAGGGAGACAAAAGAAAGCATTAGCTAAATCTATGCAGGTGAACCAGCTCTGTGAAGGATCCAGTTGGGCCAATGCCACGTATGGATTCGGAACTGGTACCATGGGGGTTGACAGTGCAGCATTAATGTCCCTCAGATCATGTGCCATGCGATATTTACCTGTCCCTTTCTTTTCTACAGGTAGGATGGGAGTGTTCCAATCTGAGTGAGAGAGTTCCAGCACACCATTTTCAAAGAGTCCATGAATAGTATCTGCAATGCCAGCTCCGGCTGCTGGCTTGTGGGGATACTGTGGTATCCATAAAGGGCCTGGTGTGTTAATCTGAAACGTCACAGGTTCACAGTCCACCAGACCCACATCAGTGGGGCCGTCTGCCCATAAATGTGGTGGCAAGCTGTCAATCACAGCCTGTGCCAGAGGATGATCAGTTTTCTCTCTACCATGATGTCTAGCAAGCAGTTCATGTGCCAGAGTGACAGTGTTCATAGTTGAAACAGTTATTTTGTATGCTTTAGCAGATGGAGAATACATGATTTGAGGTAAAGGTGTGGGTTGCCAGTCTGATTGCCCCATGGCACGTTTAACCATGCCACCTAGTTCTTTGGCCTGGTGGTTTGGATGTACAGCTAATGGGACGTGGGGATGCCCTTCGTCACTCATCATGTACCAAGACATTTGTTCTGGAGTGAGGTCCACACCGGCTGCCACGCCCTCAGGTGCCACAAAAATGTCTCGGACTGTAATAGACCAGTCCTGTCCCTCTAGGGAGTGCGCAAACTTCTCATGGTACCAATCAGTTTGCTGCCTGTCATAAAACAGAGTCACATGAGGGGGGTCAGGGGGAGAAACTTCCACTGCAGGTAGGCAGAGAGGATTCCTGGGTTCTGGGGAGTTTCAGGATGTAACATGCCCCAGTAGATGTCAGCACATGGGTCAGTCACAGGTCTCATCAGATATTGTCCGCCTGTGTCTGCAACATTACAGTGGAACATGGTGCCGTCCGGCAGTGTCACTGTCAGCCCGTCTGGGCCGCACAAAATAGATGCTCCAAACTTAATCAGCAAGTCTCTCCCCAGTATATTCAGAGGCAGAAGAGGTGAGTGTACAAAACAGTGTGAAACAGTCTGATGTCCCAGCTGAGCAGTCATGGGAGTGGTTATAGGCAGAGTCTGTTTATCCCCAGAGAAGCCCATCACTGTGATAGAGTTGCTGGACAATTCCATAGAAGATGAGTGAAACAATGTAGAACAGGTGGCGCCAGTATCCACCAGAAAAGGCAGTGTCTCATCCTCTACTTCAGGGGTGGGCAATTATTTTTTTGCGAGGGCCACATAGACTTCCATTAGAAAAGCAAAGGGCCACAAAAACATACAAAAACATCTGAAGCTGAAGGTTTTTATTTCACTATATGAAGTCAACACTGACCTCATATATCAGCCTGTTCTTGTTTTGTAAAATGACATTTTCTGGTAAAATAAAGGTTCAAATAAATAATGTGATTTAACCACATAAATACATTAATAGCATAAATACTATAATCAGATATATGGAACTACTAAAGGCAACTAACTGATTAATAAAACAGCTTTTGATGTTATTATTCATATGTGACTATTGTCATATGACGTAGTTTATCTCAACCGCAACCGCGTTTCACCTTAAATCACCTATAATGTTTGCTGCGTTACCAGCTCTGTCTGTGCTGAGTTAGGGTGCGATGTTCCATTATCAAGAACGTTGGTCGTCTTCTCTGTGAACATATCTGCGCTTATGTGTGTACGTGTGTGTGAACGCGGACGGGAGGGAGAGAGAGAGTTGCGCGGAGTTGAATGAATGGAAAGATAGCGATATTATAAAGTCGCATTGGCGGAAAAAAGGCTCAGAATCACTGTGTGGCGGAGGGAGTTGATGATGTGAACTGGTCTGTGTGTTTACTGCTCTCTCCTCTGTCCTCTGTGTGTGTCCAGGTCCACTGAGTGTTGCTGGTTGTATGTTGAAAAACACTCCCGCACAGTGCAGAGCAGCACAGATGATGTAAAGATATTTTTACAGAAGAAAACCATTAGAGTTAAAACTAATTTTAAAAACAATCCCAAAGCTCTGAAAGTTGGACAAGGTCTGAGCTTTTTAAGAGCAGATGACGATGTCGGCTGCAGCACCGCGGTAACATCTGAATGCGCCGTGGCGTTTCTTCTCGCTTTACCGTACATTTCAGCATAGTCGCGCAGCATTTTTAAAGTGTACACAGCGCGACCGTGTCTCTACAAAAAGTAGATGGGATGAAGCAGTACACCAGCGTGGAAGAGACAAGGAGGGTTGGAAAGACGTTACCGGTAATGCCGTGCTGACAGCTGACTTTTGATGCCTTCTTTTTTTTTTATTGTGTGTACGAGTCCGCGGGCCGCATTGAAGAAGCAAGCGGGCCGGATGTGGCCCGCGGGCCGTACTTTGCCCAGGTCTGCCCTAGACCAACGAGCCACATGTGACTTCTTGCTTTTCATGTTTCAGTCAGTGCAAGAACAACACAAAGCACATGTTCTTCTTAGTTTGACATTGGTTAAGATATGTACCAAGGGGGACTTCCGGTTGAGAGGGGTATGGAGTAGACACGACTGATCTGCGCTCCTGCAAACTTTCACCATATACTTTCTTGTTACCCCCGTTCATGCATAATATTTGACACGGACAGGCATTGCTATTGTTGGAAAGACACCCTTTAACGCCATGGCCTCCAGATCCGGCAGACTCGGTAAAAAAGACCTGACGACTAAAGCTGACACGGCTGAGGCTAGCGATGCTAATGCGGGAGGCTCTAAAGATACTGCTGCTAGCGATATGGCCGCCACGGTTACAACACTGCTTGAAGAACACCGGCAGGCGATCGTAGCGGAATTTAAGTCCTCCTTCTCTACAGTTGAAGCTAAGCTGGACCACATTCAAGCTAAGGTGTCAGAACAGAACCTTAAAATTACCTCTCTTGAGTCTAATGCAACTTTGGCGGACGAACGCCTGCTAACACTGGAAACCACCTACGCACAGCTAACAGATAGCCACGCCAAACTCCAGGCTAAAGTTCTTGACCTAGAGTCACGCAGCCGCCGTAACAACATCCGGATTGTTGGTTTGCCAGAGTCCATTGAAGGCCCCCGGCCCACCACCTTCTTTGCCGAGATGCTGGCCGAAATTTTCGGACCGGATTTTTTCTCCTCCCCACCGGAGCTAGACCGTGCTCACCGAGCACTCACCGCTAAACCCGCGGTTGGGGAGAGACCGAGGGTTGTCATCGTTCGCCTGCATCGTTACCAACAGAAGGACTCGATAATCCAGGAAGCCAGAGCCAAAAGAGGGAAGCTACAATACAAGGGGTCACCTATTGCCATCTATGAGGACTACGCCCCGGAGGTGGTAGAACAGCGCAGCAAGTTCCGAGAAGTACTTCCCGTTCTCTACAATCTGGGTCTCAAGCCATCTCTCCTGTTTCCAGCGAGGCTCTTTATTACATCTAAGGATGGGCGCAAGATGAGACTCTCCTCGGTGGCAGACGCCAAACAGTACATTATGGCCTTCCAGGCTGAGGCTGCTCAGGAGCGGTAAAGTCTTGTTTCACATTAATGTATGTTTATTTTTCTTTTGCATTTTTCAGCCTCTGCTGACTCGAACTGCTCAGATGTTAGTACGTTTGTCAAAGTTTTTTTTTTTTTTTTTTGAATATGTCTTTACCTTAATTACTCGCAATATGAGGCTGTGATTCAGTAATTTATATTGTTTCTATGCGTTACAGTTTTGATCATCTCTGACTTTATGACAATGCCTCACTATTTCTCTACTGAGTTACAGTAGCTGTTTGTCGGCTGTTAACTGCTTAACTGTCTGTATATGTGGTTAAGTTATTACTACTCGCTGGTCTGTGATTTTTACTTTGCAGTGGGGTCTCTTTCTGTTTGCTTAAGGAGTGTAGATGTTGGTTGGTTGTCTTTGATCGTAAGTCAGAGCTTTGATGCTCACGCAGTCACCACTGTTGGGGTTTGCCCAAGGTTCGGTCGCTATCATTTTTTTTTTTTTTTTTTTTTGTCCTGCTCAGGTATGCCCTCATTTCAGCGCATGTATACATACGGTGTAGAACATGACACAGTCTGGTAATGAGGTACGCCTGGTGTCCTGGAATATTAAAGGCATGAATAACTTTATTAAGGCCAGTAAGGTATTGTCTCACCTTCAACAGCTAAAGGGGGATGTTATGTTCCTACAGGAGACTCACCTTATATCATCTGAATCAGCACGTATTAAGCGGGCATGGATGAGCCATGTGTTTCACTCTAAATTTTCACAAAGATCTAGAGGTGCTGCCATTATTATTTCTAAGAGAGTTACATTTGATCCTTCTGATATTGTGCTGGACACACACGGCCGTTATGTCATAGTCTCTGGCCTCCTACAGGGCCTACCAGTTGTCTTGGCATGTGTTTATGCCCCAAATTGGGACGATGAAAACTTTTTCCCAGATTTCTTCTCTAAACTTCCTAATCTTGATGCTCATCATCTCCTTGTTGGTGGTGACTTCAATTTGGTGCTGGATGCCACATTGGACAGATCTTCTTCTAAACCTTTCACTTTAACTAAATCGTCCGGTCACTTGATTGAGTTTATCTCTCAGATGGGTGTCTCAGACCCATGGAGATATAAATACCCCCAGACCAAGGCTTTTTCGTTTTTCTCCCATGTGCACCGCACATTTTCTAGAATTGACTTCTTCCTCGTTGACAACAAGTTATTACCTGGCATAAACTCCTGTGAATACCACGCCATAGTCATCTCTGATCATGCCCCTACCTCCATCGATATTAGCTTACCAATAGATATAATGCCTAGGAGGTCCTGGAAATTCCCATCACACCAATTGTCAGATGATAATTTTAAAAGTTTTATAGGTGAACAGCTTAATCTCTATGTGGATCTAAATGATACAGGGGATGTTGGATGTGGCACACTGTGGGAAGCCCTTAAGGCCTTTATTCGGGGGCAAACGATTTCTTACCTCTCTCAGGTTAAGAAAACAGAGAGAGCGAGACTATGCCTTGTAGAGAGGGAATTGCTGAATCTGGACCGACTGTATGCTTCTTCTCCCTCTTCCGACCTGTACACACGCAGGCTTCATCTCCATGCTGAATATGACTTATTAACAACATACAAAGCAGAAAGGCTACTGAGACAGAGTAGACAGCTTTTTTTTTGAGCAGGGGGATAAAGCTGGGAGGCTCTTGGCCCAACGAGCCCGTGCAGTTAGTGCTTCTAGACAGATAACTAAAATAACATCATCCACCGGTGTGGTCGCCTCAGACCCAGCTGATATTAACAAGATTTTCTTAGAATTCTACTCTAACCTTTACTCCTCCGAATCTCTTGCCAGTACTGACTTGAGTTCCTCCCCCCTTGCTCTTCTTAACTTTCCCCAGGTTGATGAAGCCACTGCCCAGCAGATGGGTCGCCCCATCTCCTCCATTGAGATACAGGAGGCCATTAAAACAATGCAAAATGGGAAGTCCCCTGGCCCGGATGGGTTCACCGCTGAATTTTACAAGGCCTTCTCCGCACAGCTGTCCCCGCTTTTATCTAGGATGTACAATGACTCGCTTCTGAATGGCAAATTGCCAGATTCCCTTTGCCTGGCATCGATTTCTTTACTTTTAAAGGAAGGCAAGGACCCCTGTCTTTGTAGCAGCTATAGACCTATTTCCCTTTTGAATGTGGACTTTAAAATACTATCTAAGATTTTGGCTACTCGCCTTCAACAAGTTATGTCAGGCATTATATCTGCGGATCAGACCGGTTTTACTTTAGGAAGGCATTCCTCTTTTAATACCAGGAGGTTGTTTAACATTCTTTTCTCTACGCCATCCACTTTGCCAGAAGTTGTTGTTTCATTAGATGCGGAGAAGGCCTTTGATAGGGTTGAGTGGGAATACCTTTTTTTTACCATGGACAAATTTGGCCTTCACCCCAACTTCACTGCATGGATTCGGCTCCTTTATTCGCACCCTGTTGCATTCATAACTACTAATGGTCATGTTTCCTCTCCTTTCTCCTTACAGCGAGGAACCCGCCAAGGCTGCCCACTCTCCCCCCTTCTGTTTAACTTAGCTATTGAGCCCCTTGCCATCTGGCTCCGCAGTGATAATTGTTTCAAAGGTATTACACGTTGCGGTGTTACCCACAAGCTCTCGTTGTATGCGGATGACTTGTTATTATACATTTCCGAACCACTTTCTTCACTACCGGCAATTCTAACAATTTTAAACGACTTTGGCCAACTTTCAGGGTATAAAATTAATCTCCAGAAGAGCGAAATTTTTCGGATTAACCAGTTAGCTGAAGCACTCCCTCAAAATTTCTCCCCCTTTAAATTAGCTGTAGATGGGTTTCGATATCTCGGGGTGTCTGTCACAAAATCTTTTAGAACAATGTTTGTTAAAAATTTCCAACTTCTACAGGAAAAATGTGTTTCTGACATGTGTCGATGGGCCTCTCTTCCTTTATCAGTGGTGGGCCGCATTAACTTAGTGAAAATGGTCATACTTCCTAAATTCTTATATCTGTTTCAACATATCCCAATATTCATTAATAAATCTTTTTTCATTGATTTGGATAAAAAACTCAATACATTTATTTGGAATAATAAGCCAGCTCGCCTTAAGAGGTCGATTTTGCAACTCCCGAAAGCGGAGGGCGGTCTCGCCCTTCCAAACTTCCGTCACTACTATTGGGCATGTAACATCACAAAACTTCTTTACTGGGTGAAGTGTGACTCTTTACAAGACTGCCCCCTTTGGGTTCGGTCTGAGGTCTCCTCTTCCAAGACCTCCCTTGTCTCTATTATCTGCTCTCAGCTCCCCACAACAGTCCCAAAAGATTGCCATAATGCTGTGGTTTCTGACACAATTCGGATTTGGCTGCAATTTAGGAAACATTTTGGCCTGCATAGGGCATCTACCCTTGCGCCAATCTTATTCAACCATCAATTTCCACCCTCCTGCTCGGATGCTGCCTTTCGTAGTTGGTCAGCCAGGGGTCTGTCGACTCTGGGTGACCTATACGAGGACGGTGTCTTTCTCTGTTTTTCCTCGCTTTCTGTCAAATATGGCCTCCCTAACAACCATTTGTTTCGTTTCTTTCAGGTCAGACATTTTATACAAAAACAATTTCCCCACTTCCCCAATCGCCCTCCTGAGGCAGGGATTGACCAATTTCTTACACCTGATCCGAATCAGAAGAAACTTACATCAGTTATATATAGTAGAGTCAATTCTTTGGTCATCCCTCCCACTACAACTCTCAAAGTTTCTTGGGAAACTGACCTAGGAGTCCCATTGTCAGATGATCAGTGGTCCAAGGTGCTTCTTTTAGTACATACCTCTTCCATTTGTGCCAGACATGGCCTAATGCAGTGTAAGGTGTTACATAAAGCATTCTATACTAACGCTAGACTTGCTACGATTTTTCCTGACAGGAGTAGTGCTTGTAATAGGTGTCAACAAGATTCTGCTGATCATGTGCACATGTTCTGGTCCTGTCCTAGACTGACTAGTTTCTGGTCTGATGTTTTTGACACACTCAATCAGGCCTATGAGGCCTGTATTACTCCCTCTCCCCTCACTGCACTTTTTGGGCTTCTTTCACCTCAAGTTTCCCCTGCTTCTCTAAAGAGAGTCATTGCTTTTACTACCCTACTTGCCAGACGTATTATTCTCTTAAAATGGAATCACACCTCAGCTCCATCCCATAGCCGGTGGTTACAAGAAGTTCTAGAGTGCATTAAACTTGAAAAATTAAGACATTCCTTGCGAGGGTCCCAGGCATCCTTCTGTGAAATGTGGAACCCGCTGCTCAACCACATAAACAGACTTACTATAATTCCTGAGTAGGACAATGTGTGTGTGTTTTTTTTTTTTTTTGTTTTTTTTTTTTTGTTTGATTATTTTTTGTTTTACTTGTTTAGTACATTATTTATTTCAATTTTTCTTTATTCATTATCTAGGTACTTATCCATATCTGTGTCGAATTACTTGTCTCTAATGTGCGTAGGACCTGACTGGGCGGGGGGTGGGTGGGATGGGTTGTTCATGGGAATGGTGAGAGTTTGGGGTGAGAAAGGCTGTTATTGTAAATTTAAGGCGGCCACTGCACGAAACGTGTAATATTCACTGTTCATCTTCACTTTGTGTTTCCTGCTGTGACTTACCCAATAAAAAAGTTTGGAAAGAGAAGATATGTACCAAGATTGGTTAGGAATATATAGTGTTGCTCCTGAACAGGGACTTGAACCCTGGGCCCTCAGATTAAAAGTCTGATTTCCTGCAAGATCCACCCACAGAGATCCTGAACACATAAAACTCAGATTCCCAACCAGAATAGTAGCAGAACTGAAGACACCACTTGGAGGAGTGTCTTCAAAAACCAATCCTTGAGTCCAATGTACCAACCAGCACACAGTAAGTGAAACAGGCATGTCCACGCTTCAACAATGAAAACACAGATTGGCCGTATGGGGATCGAGCTAATCGGTCGAGCCCTATTGATTAAATGATGTTATGATGTTATTCGGGAATTCTGCCTATCATTCCGGAATACTGATGTCTATACTGGAATGCTACTGTTTATTCTGGATTTCTGCATTTCATTCCAAAATTTTGTCTTTCATAAGGGAATGCTTTTCATTCTGTTATGCTGACTTTTGTCCTGGAATGTTGCCTTCCATGACATCACAGGCCGCTGTTGGGTTAGGGGTTTAATCCCAGAATTTTGTCTACCATCCCAGAATCCTGCCTATCATTCTGGAGTGGGTGGATGGATGTCTATTCCAGGATGCTCTCATTCTAGATTTCTGCCTTTCATTTGGGAATGCTTTCTTCCATTCTGGGATGCTTTTCATTCCAGAATGATGTCTTGCTGACTTCTGTTCCACTATACAGAGTGTTAATCGGGAATTCTGCCTGTCATTCCGGAATACTGATGTCTATTCTGGAATGCTGCCACTTAATCTGGATTACTGCCTTTCATTCCGGAAATTTGAATTTCATTCTGGAATGCTTTTCATTCTGAAATGCTGCCTTTCATTCTGCAAGTCTGCTTTTCGTCCAAGGCGCTGTGTTAAAGTTGCAGTCTCCACTGGAGGACAATCCTGAGACAGAAACTGGTACACCCAAAGGATAAAACTCCCAGGGAGAAACACAGCAATGTGATATATGCAGTCCAATGCAGTGAGAAATGCTCTGATCTGTACATTGGAGAAACTAAACAACCACTCCACAGAAGAATGGCTCAGCACAGGAGAGCCACCTCCTCAGGACAAGACTCAGCTGTTCACCTCCACCTCAAAGACAAAGGACACTCCTTTGAGGACAACAATGTTCACATTTTAGACAGAGAGGAAGTCAAGGAAGCCATCTATGTTAAGCTGGTAAAACCTTCTCGAGGTGGTGGCCTCATCTTTTTACCACATACAAAGCAGTTATTTCATCCATTCCCAGGAAGTTTCACTCCAAGTCACATGCTAACAGCAAGAACAATGGGCTGTCTACCAGCAGTCTCATAGTCGTTAGCCAGTCATTAGACACACCTGGCACAGGCAGCCAGATTGTTTAGTTTCTCCAATGTACAGATCAGAGCATTCCTCACTGCACTGGACTGCATATATCACATTGCTGTGTTTCTCCCTGGGAATCTTATCCTTCGGGTGAACCAGTCTCTGTCTCAGTGTTGTCATAGGTTTGAAATGGACCGGGATGTCATGGTTGTTGAAGATCCTGCGGAGTTTCTCTGATACTCCTGACACATATGGAATGGAGATGTTCTTTCTCCGCCTGGTGTTGTCCTTCTTCTTGTTGTTGGGGGGTCTTGTTTTTGTGGCTTTGATGAGTGCCCACTTCGGGTAGCCACATGTTTGCAGGGCCTTCCTGATGTGGTGTTGCTCTGAGCTGGTGGGTACAGTTTGTGCTCTGTGCTGCAGGGTCCTGATGACTCCCAGTTTGTGTTCCAGTGGGTGGTGTGAATCAAACAACAGGTACTGGTCCGTGTGTGTGGGTTTCCTGTACACTTCCACATTGAGGCTCCTGTCCTCCTCAATATGTACTGTGCAGTCCAAGAAGGCCAGATTGTTGTCCTTGGTGTCCTCGCGAGTGAACTTGATGTTGTTATCCACTGCGTTGATGTGTTCTGTGAACCGTTCCACTTCGTTGGTCTTGATTTTGACCCAGGTGTCATCCACATATCTAAACCAGTGGGTGGGGGTGGTTCCAGGATAGGAACTCAGGGCTCTTCTCTCCACTTCTTCCATGTAGAGGTTGGCCACAATAGGAGACACAGGTGATCCCATCGCACAGCCGTGCTTCTGTCTGTAAAAGTTCCCATTGTACTGGAAATAAGTGGTGGTCAGGCAGAGGTCCAGTAGGTCACAGATGTGGTCTGGTGTTAGGTTGGTTCTCTCCTTGAGTGTGCTGTCTTGTGTGAGGCAAGTCCTTACCATCTCTGTGGTTTCTGATGTAGGGATGCAGGTGAACAAGGAGGTGACATCAAATGAGACCATGGTGTCATCTGGGTCCATTTGGATCTTCTCCACCTTGTTCACAAAGTCCTGCGAGTTGTGAATGTGATGTGGTGTGTCACCTACCAGTGGTGTCAGGAGTTCAGCCAAGTGCTTAGCCACGTTGTATGTGACTGAGTTTGTGCTGCTGACGATGGGTCTGAGGGGGACTCCTTCCTTGTGTATCTTGGGGAGTCCACTGCCAAAGCACCGCCATCCAACCTCTCCAGTGATGAAAGGAAGGCCCTGATTGCACTACAAAAGGACCGGGACATCACCATCTTATCAGCAGACAAAGGAAGATGCACAGTGGTGCTCAACACACAGGACTACCACGCCAAAGTGACAGAACTCCTCAGTGACACAGCCACATATGAGACACTGAAGAGGGACCCCACCGGAAACTACAAGAAGAAACTAGTCAGCTACCTACAAAAACTGGAGAAGGACCAAATCATCAACCGCAAGCTCTATTTTCGACTGTATCCTGGGGAAGCCACTCCACGCCTGTATGGACTCCCCAAGATACACAAGGAAGGAGTCCCCCTCAGACCCATCGTCAGCAGCACAAACTCAGTCACATACAACGTGGCTAAGCACTTGGCTGAACTCCTGACACCACTGGTAGGTGACACACCACATCACATTCACAACTCGCAGGACTTTGTGAACAAGGTGGAGAAGATCCAAATGGACCCAGATGACACCATGGTCTCATTTGATGTCACCTCCTTGTTCACCTGCATCCCTACATCAGAAACCACAGAGATGGTAAGGACTTGCCTCACACAAGACAGCACACTCAAGGAGAGAACCAACCTAACACCAGACCACATCTGTGACCTACTGGACCTCTGCCTGACCACCACTTATTTCCAGTACAATGGGAACTTTTACAGACAGAAGCACGGCTGTGCGATGGGATCACCTGTGTCTCCTATTGTGGCCAACCTCTACATGGAAGAAGTGGAGAGAAGAGCCCTGAGTTCCTATCCTGGAACCACCCCCACCCACTGGTTTAGATATGTGGATGACACCTGGGTCAAAATCAAGACCAACGAAGTGGAACGGTTCACAGAACACATCAACGCAGTGGATAACAACATCAAGTTCACTCGCGAGGACACCAAGGACAACAATCTGGCCTTCTTGGACTGCACAGTACATATTGAGGAGGACAGGAGCCTCAATGTGGAAGTGTACAGGAAACCCACACACACGGACCAGTACCTGTTGTTTGATTCACACCACCCACTGGAACACAAACTGGGAGTCATCAGGACCCTGCAGCACAGAGCACAAACTGTACCCACCAGCTCAGAGGGGAAGAAGAAGGAGCAACACCACATCAGGAAGGCCCTGCAAACATGTGGCTACCCGAAGTGGGCACTCATCAAAGCCACAAAAACAAGACCCCCCAACAACAAGAAGAAGGACAACACCAGGCGGAGAAAGAACATCTCCATTCCATATGTGTCAGGAGTATCAGAGAAACTCCGCAGGATCTTCAACAACCATGACATCCCGGTCCATTTCAAACCTATGACAACACTGAGACAGAGACTGGTTCACCCGAAGGATAAGATTCCCAGGGAGAAACACAGCAATGTGATATATGCAGTCCAGTGCAGTGAGGAATGCTCTGATCTGTACATTGGAGAAACTAAACAACCACTCCACAGAAGAATGGCTCAGCACAGGAGAGCCACCTCCTCAGGACAAGACTCAGCTGTTCACCTCCACCTCAAAGACAAAGGACACTCCTTTGAGGACAACAACGTTCACATTTTAGACAGGGAGGAAAGGTGGTATGAAAGAGGAGTCAAGGAAGCCATCTATGTTAAGCTGGAAAAACCTTCCCTTAACAGAGGTGGTGGCCTCAGACATCATCTTTCTACCACATACAATGCAGTGATTCCATCCATTCCCAGGAAGTTTGCACATACTCACAGTAAGAACAAAGGGCTGTCAATCAGTCCCCCTCCGGCAGTTTCATAGTCGTTAGCCAGTCGTTAGACACACCTGGCCCAGTCAGCCAGAACATCACAGGTAAGTATGGAAACATTTAGTGCTATTGTTTGTAAGTTTTTTTAAAGTTTTACCCAGACCCACCCACATAGGTCTGTAACCACATATAAACCATGTTTCCCCACCAAACAGTTAGAACTGATGAAGCTGCTTGGATGAGCAGCGAAACGTCTTCTAGAAAACTCTACAAGTCCAGACGCCTTGCTTCAATCTTCTCTACGTATGATGACCTGGATGACTGAGAATCTTCATCAACACACAAACTATGGAAACATTTAGTGCTATTGTTTGTGAGTTTTATCCAGACCACCCACTGAGGTCTGCAACCACATATAAACCATGTTTCCCCACCAACAGATCAACAACTGATGAAGCTGCTTGGATGAGCAGTGAAACCTCTTCAGGAAAACTCTACAAGTCCAGACACCTTGCTTCAATCTTCTCTACAAACATGCCAAATCAAACAGTTTTTACCAACAATGTTACACACTGAGTTTTGAAGGTCTTAACCACTAGTCTTAAATTGGAATGTTTACGACATGTGTGAAAAATTGTAATTCACGTGTGTTATTACCCATAGACTCCCATGTTAAAATGTCCAACTTCACAGCAGAAATGAACATGTTTACAGCCTGGTACAAAAAAACTTTTGTAGAGGGAAGGGGGAGAGAGTGGGGCACAGCAGGGAGAGAGTTCAGCTTCCTGACAGCCTGGTGGATGAAGCTGTCCCTCAGTCTGCTGGTCCTGGCCCCGCCTGCGCAGTCTCTTTCCTGATGGCAGCAGACTAAAGAAGCGGTGTAAAGGGTGGGTGGGGTCTCCTGTGATGCGGAGGGCCTTTCGGGTGAGACAGCTGTCGTAGAGGTCTTGGAGGGAGGGGAGAGGGACGCTGATGATCCTCTCAGCTATGAGAGGTGGCGGTGCAGGCTCCGTACCACAGTGATGCAGCTGGACAGGATGCTCTCAACAGCCCCTCTGTAGAAGGTGCACAGGATGGAGGGAGGGGCTCTGGCTCTTTTGAGCTTGCGGAGGAAGTAGAGGCGCTGCTGTGCCTTCTTGGTCAGGAATGCAGTGTTGTTAGTCCAGGAGAGGTCCTCAGTGATGTGCACACCCAGGAACCCCGTCGATGGTCAGAGGGGTGTGCTGACTGTGTGCTCTCCTGTAGTCCACAACCATGTCCTTTGTCTTCTCCACATTCAGGGAGAGGTTGTGGTCTCTGCACCACTCGGCCAGAAGGTGCACCTCATTCCTGTAGTTTGTTTCATCTCCACCGGAGATGAGACCCACCACAGTTGTGTCGTCCACAAACTTCACAAAGATGTTGGAGTTGTGTATCTTTGAAGAAGAACTTGTTTCTGTCACAGCTTTTGCCTTAAACATAAGCATCTTGTTTGAAGACAAACTTTGACAAACATTGAAGGCCAGTGTTTGGAGTAGTTGTTTGGTTTCTCCATTGTATAGAACAGAGCATGCCGCACTGCACTGGACTGCATATATCCAGGGGTGGCAGTAAAAAGCAGCTTCCCTGAGGGGAAACTCAGTGATGCTGTAACCTCTGTTATATATTTTAAAATACTTTAATAATCCCAGAAGGGAAATTGCTTAAAGCTGCTGCCAAGCAGTGTCATACAATGACCAGCACTGGAGGCAATGTGGGTAAAGGACACACAACCCTGCTCTACCACTGAGCCACTGCTGATGTTAGCTTCCCTTCTGGACTGCTGACTTGCCAGAATACTGACTGTTACTCCTGAATTCTACGTATAATTCCGGAATACTGATGACTATTCTGGAATGCTGCTGCTTATTCCGGATTTCTGCCTTTCATTCTAGGACAAAAAATGGAGTTCTTTGTGGCTCTGTGGCACAATGGATAGTGCATTGGACTTCTAGTTAAACACAGGAGAAGTGATTCAAAGGTTGTGGGTTCAAGTCCCACCAGAGTCAAAGTGCCTTTTAACTTCCTGTGGCGCCTTCCTTCAGGGTGGATACAGCTCCCGTCCTGAGAGCTAGAAAAAAGGACTGCACTCAGACATCCTGGAAAACAGCGTCGCTGCCCCCGGCTTTGTGACTGTACAGGTGGACAGAGATCTGACTGGTGTGAGATTTTGCTTGGCACAGAGGCAGCTAATAAACTGAAAAGGAGAACAGAAGATCTCTCAGCTGACATTCAGGCACAGCTGCTGGATAGACTGCGATCATGTAAGAAATGTTCCTTTCAGTTGGATGAATCGACAGAGCAGAGCATCTCCAGTGCTGCTCAGTTGATAGTTTTGGTGTGCTATCCCTGGAAAGGAGATATTTTGGAAGACTTTCTGTTCTGCAAGTTATTGCGCAGATAAAGTCTGTCAATCCAGAGATTAAAGCTGCTCACTGTATGCTGCTGAACATGAGGCACTGCTGGATCACTCTGAGGTGCGATGGCTGTCGCAATGGCTGCAGCACAGAGCTCAAACTGTACCGACCAGCTCAGAGGAGAAGAAGAAGGAGCAACATCACATCAGGAAGGCCCTGCAAACCTGTGGCTATCCCAGCTGGGCTGTCATCAAAGACCCACAGACAACAAGACAAAGACAACAACTGGCTGAGGAAGAACATTGTCACTGCAGAACTGAAGAAGCTACGGGGGAGTGTTGGTCCCACTTAAGATTAAAATTTAGGGTGTTTTCACACTTGCTCCCTTTCGGCCCTCTAAACGAATGCAGATCGATGACTCAGGATTTTTTGCTCTATTTAACTCTAACTCTATTTTCCCTGAATGTGCAGTAATTTAACCAGAAAACACAGGAGAAAGCCGACATTCTGCTTCAAGTGAAAACTACCCAGACTTCAGTGCAGTGGAGGAGTCTGAGAGCTCTAGTGGACCTGGTGTGAACAGAAAGAGGACTAAATTACATAAAACCAGTGACCCTGACATGATTTGAACATGCAACCTTCTGATCTGGACTCAGACGTGCTACCATTGCTCCATGAGGTCTGTTCACAGCTTCTGCTCTTCCAAGGACTCAGTTTAGCATGACATGATTAGCTTGATGTTCATATATGTGTTACACATTATTACTAGATGAGCTGCAGTGAAACATCCAAGCCACCACGTCCCAGCACATATCAGAGATGCAGAACAGATGGAACAGTCTTATGGAGTGATGGAGGCCATGAAGCCTCCTAAAGCTTTGAATGGAGCTGAAGTCATGATGCACTGATCTTTCTTTTTATATAATGTCTCATAAGTATTTGTTATAATATTGCCCCAAAAAGTCAGTCACACTTGTGTGAAACCAGCCTGTCCAGTTAGGATCAACACTGATTGTGGATCAGTTTCAGCTGCTGTTGTGCAAATGGAACAGACAACAGGTGGAAATGAGAGGCAGTTATCAAGACAGCCCCTATAAAGGAGGTATGTGTTATAATACTAAATTATGTCTTCAGCTACTTTTATAGTCATTATTAATCCCAGATTAAGGTGTCATTTAGGAGAGAGATTTAAATTCTATCTTTATGTAACTTCTCCTTCTGATACATTCAGTTACAACATGCTGGCTGTGTCTCATTTCAGGGTCTGCATCCTTCGGAGGACGCAGCCTACGCGGTCTCAGGAGGCCGCGTCCTCCTGAGGATCCTCCGGAGGATCCTCCACCGTTGGTAAATGGGACGGTCTGGCCTTCAAATCACTTCCTGATTGTGGCGCGACGTCATAAATTTTGCCCCGGGAAAAACAAAAGCAGCGACAGCGACACAACACGGACTAGACAACAAACGGGACAACAGTGTGGATTTAGACATTTGGAATATTTTAATATATTTATTTGTTGTTGGAGGAAGAGGAGAGGCGGCTCCAGCGGCAGCAAAACCTGTGACGGCTCATTTTCTTCAGGCTGGGAGAGCGCAGTGGGGAGGTGACGGTAAGCTGCTGTTTAACCATATTATTGATCATAATTAATATACCGGTTACTGAGCAAACGCTAGATATATAACCAGTAGATAGACAAATATGATTAAATGTAATTTATATTTGATTCAATCGTAAGACTTGATACAGGGTCTGTTTGTAATTTTAATACTTTAAATAAATAGCTAAATGTGTAAGAACCCTGCAAATAACCCTGAAACCACTGCTTTAATGTGTCATTAAGCATCAGGTCTGTCACTGCACCAGAGAATTACTGCTGGGTGGAGGAGAGTGGGGCTCCCTGCAGGACCAGCTGTCTGTCCTGGAGGAGGTGTACTGACCATCATCACCTCTGGAGGGTGAGGATACATATTTTATAGCTTTTCATATTTTAAGCTGCGTTGGAAGCCGCTCTGTTGAAGTTATTATTTTTATTTTTGCCCTTTTTAAAAACATCTTTAGTAACATGGCAGCCGTCGATCGTCAGCTCTGCAAACCCTGATGGACGATGTGGTGGACAGAGGAGACAGACACCCCCCTCCCCCAGATGATGTCCCACTCACAGCCAGAGGACTCCAAGGTCTTCACCGTGGCATCGTCCAGTCCAGAAGCACCAAGGACTCCTGCTCAGCCAAACATTTATATATATGTTCTTTGTGAATAGTATTTTCTGCTGATTTTTATAAATAATAAACTGCACATTTTCATAATGCCCACTGGTAAATAGTTAGAAATGTTCAAACTGTGTCTTTGTAAATATTGTACATAACAGAACAATAAATGATTTACTGTGGTCACTGAGAAGTTGTTCAAAAGTTTACTTAAATTATAAATAGGTGATGAAACACATAATGTAACAAGGTTAGAAGAGTTTAAGAACACAGAGACAAGAACGATTTAATATACAATTTAATAAGTAACATTTAAATAACACAGAACATAAAATCACTGCTGTCCACCATCCTCTGTATGAGCTGAGGTCTGTCCGTTCTTTCTCTGCTCTCCCCCTCTCCCTCCCTCTCTCTCTCTATCTCTCTCCCCCTCTCTCTCTCCCTCCCTCTCTCTCCCCCCCTCTCTCTCTCTCTCTCTCTCCCTCCCTCCCTCTCCAGCCTCATCTCCTCCGTTATCAGTTGTCAGGTTTCTTCTGTTTCTCTCTGCTCCTCCTACAACAAAATGCCAACAGGCAGAATGACCGTTTGATATAATAACGATAATATTGCTCCTCACGTGAACTATACTTTATACTATACTACAGTAAACAACAAGAAACAACATTCAATCAAAGCGTTTAGTTTACAGCGCCTCGTATCAACAGGACGTCATGTTTGTAAATATAAAACTCATTTTTTTAATGCCGCTGTCACTACTAGCATTTTAAAACTCTCGAACTACTGCTCTTTACTTACATTTAAATGTGAATTCGGCACTCCTGCCGCTGCCGCTGCCGCTCGCTTGGTCCGTCATCGTACTATTGGACAAAAAGTAGGCCCGCAAAGCATTGTGGGATATTTAAGGCCACGAAGGATGGTAGCGATGCGTCCTCCAAATTCAGGCAAAAGGAGGACGCATTTGGAGGACGCATTTGAAGGACCCTTCGACTTTTGGCGAATTGGGACAGCCTTCGCGCAGCTTTGTGACGTAAGCGGCCTTAAAATGCGCACTCCGAAGGATGCAGACCCTGAAATGAGACACAGCCGCTGACTGGAAATCTGCAAAGTGAGCCCTGAATTTTTAGAGAAAGTAGAAAGGACACCAGTATTACTGTCCAAACTAAACTAAAGGTTCCACTGAGATTTGAACTCAGATCGCTGGAGTCAAAGTCCAGAGTGCTAACTATTACACCACGGAACCTGCTTCTCATGGGTCTTCTTCTCCTCCTCTACCCGGCCAACTGTCAGCAGTTTGACATTGGTAAAGATACGTGCAAAGATTTCTTTGTGTCAACAAAGATTGAACACTTTGCATATCACTGTCCTCCATGAGGAGACTGTCTTCCATGTCTAGATAAGGCTTGCTGTCTAGCAGCTGGGAGAAATGTCTTTTTGTGGCTGTGGCATTAGCCCAACATTGAATCATAAAGTTTATTTGTTGCATAACAGGAAGTGGTCTTGTATTATGGTGTGACCCTCCTGAGAAGCAGAACCTCTCCTCTGATAATTGTCTCTCATTGGACAGATATGGATAGCCTGAACTATCCGGGCTCTACATGTTGTTACAGAGAATAATTCTGTGCAGACAGGTTAACTGAAACAGAGAGCATTGATTCAGGGTGAACTTCCTGTGTGTGCAGACAGTGGAGGTGGTTTCAGGTGTTATAAATTGGCATCCCCATGGTTCAGATGAAGAAGTGGTTCCAGTTCCTCACAGGTCCTGTTTTCAAATCCCGGACGAGCCCACATCTTTGAACTTCAGTAGATTGGATGTTTGCATTTACAGGATTAATCTTTATTCCAACTTAGACCCTGTAAACAGCTGTCTGCTCAAACTCCCAGCAGCAATCATTCTAGAACTGAGACCAAATCATCAACCGCAAGCTCTACTTCCGACTGTATCCTGGGGAAGCCACTCCACGCCTGTATGGACTCCCCAAGATACACAAGGAAGGAGTCCCCCTCTGCCTCCTTCAGGTGATGCTTTATGGCCTCTGATGTCACCTGGAGATAGTGGAGAAAAAACAGACAAAAGAAGTGAAAGAGGAGCACGACAACTAGAACAAGAACAACAAAAAGTTTCAATTACAATTAGGAAAACGATCAGAAAGTTGAAAATGATGACAGGTATGATCTCTGCCAGATCCCCACCTTTGACTCCTGGAGAGTCTGAACGAGCTCCTCATTGTCAAGTATATTCCCCTTAGAGTTAGAGAGAAGCTCAACAATGCGGTCCTTGATATCTTTCAGCTGATTGCGGTCAGCGTTGATGCGAACAATCAGCTTATTGCTCTGTTCCTCAAGATGTGGACTCTCAAGACGCACCACATCACTTTAAAGAGAGAAACAAGTTGCAGGGTTGTAATTTAAGGGTTTTGGAGGTAGAGAAAGGAGAAGAAAGGGGGAAAAGAGAAGGAAAAGGGTAAGGTTGTGAATGTGAGTCTTAAAGTTTGGTCAGAATTCAATATCTGTCTT
Organism: Parambassis ranga; assembly: GCF_900634625.1. Lineage (NCBI taxonomy): Eukaryota > Metazoa > Chordata > Actinopteri > Ambassidae > Parambassis > Parambassis ranga. Next base: position 4,224,984 of record NW_021144778.1, read on the forward strand.
GTGTCTACCTGAGCAGTTGGTCCTCCAGGCCAGACTCAGTCACAGTGAAATTGATGATTGTAACTTTAATACATTTCTGGAAAACAGAAAAAAATGTACATGCCAAAAGACACATTTTACATCAATCGAAGCCAGGATCACACACACTACAATTCTAATGAAACACTCATTAATTTATGAAGATTTAACTGTCATGTCACTCTGCATCATCAGTGCCTTTGTTTTTTCTGTCTAACAAAAACGCTCCTCAGACTTATTCGGCCGTTACAGTCACCATGCAACCCCTGGTTTGAATAAACACTGGAGTAAACCCTTGCATTCACAGGGTCCTTCTGCTCTCCTGGCTGGTGTTGAACAAAAGGGCATTGCACACAGGTGTAGCTGGCAGGTGATTTAATGTCTGCAGAAACATGGTTTGATGCCAGGCGTTCATTATACTGCCCAATATGTAGCTTCAATGGCAGAAGGATTCACAAAGGTTCTTGTGTGCGATACTGTTTTTATTCCAAATGTGTGCTTCTTGGAAAGCACATAAATACCTATTATAGTTGATAGCCGTTTGGGATTTTGTGAGCAAAGGTTTGTTGAATGTGAATTCCAAGACTCCATAGTGACCTAACTGTCTCTGGTGCACACTTGCTGATGCCAAGTGTATTACCTACAGCATTCAAGGAAACATGATCAGACATGGAAACACAATAAAGAAGCAGTGAAAATATCTTAATTTAGTGCAATTTATTGCAATTTATTTGCAATGCTGAACAAGCTGGTTGGTGTCCTTTCTACTGTATGAAGGGAAGCTTGGTATTGTTGCGTTAGGTATGCTGGGGCGGGGGCCAGTCTGTGACTTTGTCTCTGACTGTGTCTGAAAGGAGGTTCTATTTTCATAGAATACATATGTCCTCTGAATTAATTTACGCCACCTGATCCTGTGGGTCGATCATAAGAGGCCAGCGACGGTCTTTGGTTACCAGGATTGCATTCTCTGTAGATACAGTGTCACAGGGCAACCCTTCAGTGTTCCACTGGAGGATGTCATATGGATCACTCAGAAAGTCGATCAGGCTCAAGGGGGAACTAATGGGTATGTTTAGCTTCTGACACTGCTTAATCCACTGGGGAACAAGAGTAAACAGGGTATATGGTATTAGCTGTTACTGCTTTTTCACAATATGTTTCTAAAAAAAAAAACTCTAGACCAGGCTCACATTGGACATACCAGCTGCACACTTCATCACAGAGGCCCTAAAGGTTTTAAACCATCCCATCACACTGTACCTACCAGCTGTCTATGGTGGGAAGTCAAGGCTCCATAGTAGGCAATGCAGGCAGCTGCAATGCATACATTTCCCACAACACTGTTGATGTCCTGCTCAAGATTTGCAACATTTTTTTCCCAGCGTATCTGCTGTCCCCCAGAGCAGAAGTCAGTTTCCCTGCTCTGTCCAGTCGAGCCTGTGTCAGAGCCATTTTGTAGGTCCTTCATCTGATCCTCCACCTCCTTAAGTTGTTGTTGCTTGTCCCTTAGTGTTTTCTTTGTTTTCTTTTCTTTGTTCTATGACTGACCTGTGCTTTAACCACGTTTTCTCTTTCTTTGGAGTAAAGATCCATAGCTATGACCCACATGCACAACGACCCGCAAGCTTTGGACACCTTCTCCACCTAAAAGCAGCACATGATAAAGTATTACACCCAGCACACTGAAACAAACTGTGTCAAATTCCATCTATTTTTTCAGAATATATATCATTAAATCTACATAGCCTACAGTACAGTGGATAAAGGATGTAAATTACATTGCCATTCCAATACTGACATTATGACATTTACTACAAAACTGCCCAAGTGTCTGAACTCTAATCTTTTTTTACTTTAAGTAAAAGAAAAGATAAGAGAAGTTCTGTTGATAGATCCGATAGATCATGTCCGAATGTTGGACATGAAATTCAAACAGACCTTCTCAGGTAGGAACTCAGAGTTGTTGATGTATTTTTGCAGCTTCAGCAGGATCTGAGGTTTGCTATTATCCTTGTCATAGTCTGTCAGACGCCTAAGGAAATTGAAATCTCCCAGTAATTGCTTGGCAGAGCTCCAGTCTGGTCTGTAAAGAATAAAGCAATATTAGTGAGAAACTCTGGAAAAAATGGGGAGGTCAAAAACGGTCAATTCCCCTTGTTTCTTCTGATCCCCTCCCGAGTTGGTTTATGAGAAAGGAGCGGATAAATTCTGGGCTCAAGATTACAATTTATTGAACAATGAGGCAGATTCTGAGTCACAGAGCTCTGGGTTGTTGACCACAAAGAACCAAAGAAGAACAACACAAGAACAGGACAACCAACAAAAACAAACAACCACACAGCAACAACGAGCAACGCAACAACAACTGGACATGGAATTCACACATTGATATACCACATGGGCGTTCCTGCCTGCCGGCCCACAGGAGCATCTACTATCCCCCTGCAGACCCTGGGTCATACAGCGAATAGACTATTAGTGTTTATTCCCTAATAAGGTAAAGCTCCAATTCCTCAAATCTCATAGGTTGTGAGTCCGATCTAGGGATGACCATAACATGGGGCACTCAGGAGAAAAACACATTCCTTTAGAATCTGGCTTTTATCAGGTTAGAGGTGCTGCTGTCCTTAGTCTGAATTTATGACCATCTTGTACCAACCGGAGCTCCAGAGAGCAGAAAAACAACTGATCTCATCTGCCACAGCCTGAACTGCAGAAAACAAAGTTATATGACACACTATGAAATTACTTGTTAATACATTCAGTATCCTCAAATTACTTTGATTTTCTATAAAACTTCCTAACACATAAACACTTATGAAAATCACATTATTAAGTGATAAACACATTTAAACATGAATACTTCATGTTAGGGGCACACTCCTATATATCTGAACACACACTGCAGAATCAATTCTTTCACCCTACACTAGACAGGCTGATTTCACACAAGTGTGGCCAGATCAACCTGTCTCTGGCAACAGGTTAAGTACCACAGGCTTTTAAACTGCTGTGATCTCCAACCTCACCTTTATTTCTAAGATATTTCAAAGGGTGGCTGCAAGTCAGTCCACCTACAGCACCGGTCTGAAGTGTTCCTGGATTCAACAATAATCTGTTAAATATCACAGACCAGAGTGAAATCAAGTCCTTTTGAGGCAGAAATAAGCCCCTGGACTCACTGTGGGGCCACAGTCACTTTTTGGCAGATGAAAACACCAGTTTTTGAGGTTTATTATTTTAAAGGGGTCTTCGTGGTATAAATGTGCTGGCTGCATCATACGTTCTTGTTATTTAATGATAGTTAATTATAACTTCCTGGACCTGCAGACTCTTTGTCTTCATATGGGCTGAATGAAGGGAGACTAGCACAGATTTGACATGTGTGACTTCCACATGCTTTCCTACCATGAATGGAACAAGTCAAGCAGCACATGATGTGTTTGTGTAACACTGGAGATGTTAGCTGTACATGTGCAGAACAAAGACATGACCCACAGCAGACCATCATGTCCTTCTGATCAGTTTATTGAGTCTGTTTGTGTCCACTGCTTTCAGTCTGCTGCCCCAGCACACAACAGCAAACAAAATGGCACTGGCAACCACAGACTCATCAGCAGCAAGTTAGGTGATATTCAGGCCTAAAAAAATCCTTCAAACTTGGCACACATGTATAAGGCTGTATGTATATTGTACTGTATGTACATGTATATTCCTGCGATTGAGTCCTGTGAATTTGGTGCCTGTGTGTCAAAGTATTGCTGAGAAATTGCTGGAAATACGGTAAATCAGGTTTTCTTCATTGGAAGGAGGCCTGAGGTGTGTCACAGAAGCACAGAGTTAGTGCTGGAAATCATGTTTGGATCCCTACAGGGTCTCTGTAGGACCCAGAGGACAGAGAGTCCCACAGTGCAGACAGGCCCCCCTCTCAAAGGGGACAGGCAGGACATCTGGCCGGGGGAGAGGGAGGGGCCAGGTGGAGGGTGTCGTGACCTTCCCTGGTCACCCCGGATTGTCGGATTCCGTCTCCTGTATTCAGAACATTGAGTGAAAGAAAATACCCTGGGTTTTGTAGTTTCGCCTTTTGCAAAAGGGAGAACACTCAGTGAACACAGGCCTTTCAGTCTGCTTCACTCCCGTCCATAAGTGTTCTGCCCCTCCCCTGGACACAGGCTTGTTTTATTGAAAGTTGAGGTACATTTGCATAATAGATAAACAGTTCTTCAAGACCCTCGTAGGTATTCCCATATTGGGACATGTTGCCCCTTTATCTCCACCTACTAATTATCATAATTGGTCTAACATATTTATGACTATGAAATACTTTGCCCCTTCTATGTTGGATGAATTATGTTACATCCGTACCTCCTAGTGCTTCGGCCTTCACCGCATCAGAGAGTTCCTCCCTAACTCTCTATAAGAGTTATAGATGTGTTTTTCTCTAAGTGTAAGCTTATATAATCAAATACATACATGGTCTGTATCATGTCATTGCGTAAATAACCTTGTATACTTCACAATTCCCCCTTTTGGACTCTACTAGAGTCCAACACCCAAAGAAAACCGTGACAAAGGTTATATGTATCAAACATATAAGTAAAAAAAATCATGAGCAATCAAACAGTAAACATGTGTTCAAAGCTAATAAAAAGTTAGTGATCATTCACCATGTCTCCTTGATCTGTCCTAAGCTTACACCTGTAACAGTAAGGTTAACACAAGAAAAATCTCCAGGGGCCACATTTGTGGAAAACACAGGATGTTTCTCAGATAGCTTGGTGATGGGGAATATAACATCCCATTCCATGCATTTTTTTTTTTAGGGGGAACCGAGCGAGTCATAACTGGTATAAAACAGTCAGTGGTCAGATAAGCTGACACCACCTATAACAAAGGTCTGGGTCCCAAGCAGACCACACAATCAACTTGGAATGCATTAGCTGACTGTTCAGCTAATAAAAGCCAATTATTCCTGTAGCCAGTGACACCTGTAGCAACCTGAAACCATTGATCAGTATACAATCCTTCTGTTCCTGATACAATAACAACCCCTCCTGAATTAGCATTATTCTTACCTGTCACTAAGCTTCCCTGCACTGCTGAACTCTCTGGGATTGTGGAGGTGGTTGTATTAGGCAGACTATGTGTTTGCCAAAATCCCACCTTCCAACAGGGGTCATGACCTACAAACACAGCACAGGCAAGGAACCATGTGCCATTCTGTGTTTCGGGAAGTATTAGTGGAGTTAGTGCATGGATCAAATATTAAAGTGTGTTAACCTATCTGTAGCAACACATAGACCGTCAGGAGGAATAGAACCACAATAAAACCAATAGGATAATATAAAAGTAATATAAGTAACGAGTAGAACAGCATAAAGATTAATATAAAAATGAATATGTAGTATTACACCTCTGTCCAGGGAACTCGCAGTGTAACCAATAGATCAAATAATTATGAACAACCCTAATATGGTTATCCCAACAAGAAAACAAATACATGTTATACATCATAGTATGTGGGGGTATTTTAATCGGTCGGTCTTTCACCGTTCCCGCCCCCAGATACTCCTAACAGCTCAAATGTAATGAAAATTATCCTACAGTAAGAATGTTCAAAATTGTGTTTTATCAGTTCATGTATGTGTTCCTGTCCGTCTGCCTCATCGTCCAGCGCCCCGCCTGGTTCTCTGGTCCTCTCGTCCTCAGGATGTGTCTTCTTTCTTCGGATCCCTGGGGTTAGACTACCCGGGATCCTGGATTCCTGTCAGGGGATTATTCTGCCCCTTTTGTGACAGGATCCGTATCTGAATCAGCCGATTCAGACTTCTGCGCCCTCAGATCAGCGTGGACGTCCTGTAGAGATCATTGAGGCTCCTCTGCAGCTGTGCACTGGCTCCAGTGGAACCAGGTGTCCCCCTTTCCTCTCAGCCGAACTGCGTGTGAGGTGCGTTCCGTCACCTGATAGGGACCTGTCCACCTTGGCTCCGACCACTTCCTTTTGATGACCCTCAGGAGTACCCACTCGGCTAAATACTAACACCAAAGCTTTAAATTCATTATGGTTTATATTAATATCATACTACATACTCTTTCAGTCTCAGCCGGCCAGCTGGTCCAGGAAACTATCAACCTGTAAGAAGCTCATAAGGTGTAGATTATATGGCGTTATTACCAGAACATCAATACAATAGATAATACTTGAACCCATATAAATTTGGTCTGTGCACAGATTTTAGCCAATTTTTCTTTTAGGTTTGATTCATCCTTTCCACCTTTCCTTGAGACTGTGAATGATAAACAGTACCAAAAGCATGCTTCAGTCCCAACATAGCCTCCACCTGCTGGAGGTATTTATTTTTGAAATGTGTTCCATTGTCAGATCTGATTTTTTCAGGAAAACCATGTCTAGGGATGTAGGTGTTAATCAGAAATTTAATGACAGTTTGTCCCTACACCCCACATGGCCTACCCCATGTGCTTCTTCCATGGCAGTTTGTCTCAATCCAGGTGACAGTATGGGTCGTCCATCCTCCATACTCCTCCTGTGTCAGTTGCCCCCCTCGCTTTCCACAAAGTCTTTTCCTGTGGAGAGGCTTTGTTTTGTAGTTGTGTTAAGTCATTCCAGTCAACAGGGGGAGGTAAGTCCGTTTCTGAACACATCAAAATCATCTGTTCAACATAGCCTGCTGCCTGCTTTGCTGCCTGATCTGCTGCATTATTTCCTCTGGTGATCCTGTCAGCGCCTGTTCCATGACCTTTGCATTTTATTACAGCTACCTTGCTAGGCAACAACAGGACTTCTGCAAGTTCTCTCATTTCTGCCTCATGTTTTATGGGTTTGTTATCTGCAGTCAGAAATCCTACTCTCAGCCACTGGCCCAACTCCACATGCGCTGCTCCTGCTGCATATGCTGAATCAGCGAAAACATTGATGTGTTGTCCTTCCCCTATTTTGAGTGCTTCGATCACTGCTCTCACCTCTGCTCTCTGTACTGACTGCTGTCCCTCCAGTCTTTCTGCTTTCACTGTTCTCATCTCTTCCCCTGTGTCTTCAACAACTACGTATGCCGCTCTGAGTCCTTCTGTGTCATGTCTGAAACAGCACCCGTCTGTGAACAGATTTCTAGCCTCTGTTAGTGGTGTGGCCTGTAAATCCATTCTGACTTTTTCGTCTCTGGTTACCCTCTCTGCACATGTGTGTGGCTCTCCAGCTTCTATCTGCTCTGCCATGTTTATACCATCATGTGTGAAGGTAATGTTTGGTGCTTCCAAAATCTTGCTCATTCTCCTTTGTCTCAGTGGGGTGAGTGTGAATGTCTCTGAGTTTACATATGCGACTACACTATGTGTTGTGAGTACGTACAGCTGTGTCCCATGACCATGTGTTCAGTTTTCTGAATTAGCTTAGCTATTCCTGCTGCATGTTGTGTGCACTGAGGATGTTTTTTTTCCATGTACATCAGTATTACTCTCTCTCCCCCTTTTCTCTGGAACAGGATGCCGTTCGCACAGGTATCCGTTCCAGAGACATCTAAATAGAATGGTAAAGTGTAGTCTGGTGTGGCTAGTTCTGCTGCTGTAGCCAAAGATTGTTTCAGTTCAATGAAAGAGCGTTCAGCTTCCTGTGTCCAATTTAGGTGGGCTGTTAAATTACACATGCCATGTTCTCTAACTAGGTCTCTAAGTGGCTGTATGAGACCAGTGTAGTTTGCAACGTAGTGTAAAAATATCTCTACATTCATGAGCCAGAGGAAGACAAAAGAAAGCATTAGCCAAATCTAATTCACAAAGGTTCAGATGTGTAAACCCGGAATGTCACAGGCTCACAGTTCACTAAGCCCACATCAGTGGGGCCCTCTGCCCATAAATGTGTCGGTAAGTCATTAATCAAAGCCTGAGCAAGAGGGTGATCTGTTTTTTCTCTTCCATGATATCTGGCAAGCTGTTCGTGTGCTAATGTAACAGTGTTAGTAGCTGAAACATGTATTCTATATGCTTTGGCAAATGGAGAGTACATGTTTTGTGCTATAGGTGTAGGTTGCCAATCTGTTTGAGCTATGGCACGTTTAACCATGCCACCTAATTCTTTTGCCTGATGTTTTGGATGTACAGCTAATGAGACGTGGGAATGCCCTTCGTCACTGATCATATACCAAGCCTGTTGTTCTAGTGTAAAATCCACACCAGCTGCTACGCCCTCAGATGTCACAAAAATATCTCAGACTAAAATCAACCAGTTTTTCTCCTCTATGGAGCATGTGAAGTTATCATGATACCAATCAGTTTGCCGCCTGTCATAAAACAAAGTCACATGAGGGGGGTCAGGGGGAGTGACATGTGGCTCGAGCTGGGCTATCCAGGGCTTCCACTGCAGGTAAGCAGAGAGGATTCCTGGTCGTGTGGTGTTTCTGCATGTAACAGACCCCAGTAGATATCCGCACAAGGGTCAGCTACAGGTCTCACAAGATACTGTCCACCTGTGTCAGAGGCATTACAGTGGAACATGGTGCCGTCCGGCAGTGTCACTGTCAACCCGTCAGGGCTGCATAAAATAGATGCTCCAAGCTTAATCAGCAAGTCCTTTCCCAGTATATCCAGAGGCACTGTGGGTGAATATACAAAACAATGTAACACAGTCTGATGTCCCAGCTGAGCAGTCATTGGAGTGATTATAGGCAGAGTCTGTTTCTCCCCAGAGAAGCCCATCACTGTGATAGAGTCATTTGACAGTTTCTTAGAAGATGTATGAATCAGAGTAGAACAGGTGGCCCCTGTATCTACCAGAAAAGGCAGTGTCTCATCTTCTACTCGCATAGACAACATCGGATCTACCGTAACAATGTCATCAGAGCTGCTCTGTGGGGAGTGTCATTGTCGGGAGATGTTATCCCCTCCCTGTTCCCAGCCGGAAACAGAAAACTGCCCCTTCCATGGAGCTCCAGCAGGGCGGAAAGAAGCCCCTTATGGACCAGATGCTGCACGCCCTCGACTGTGCTGTCCCTCTCAGCTGTACTGCCCCATAATGTATGGACAGTCCTTTATCCAGTGTCCGAGCTCCTCACAGTAGTAGCAGCGGTCACGACTGAAGTCTCCCCTCAGCTGTCCCCTAGGCGGTCTACCCCTTCTGCGCCGGCCTCCCCAGCTGCCCCTCCCTGGTCCCTTGCCCCTGTATGACCCTGTGGGCGGCTGATCATAATTAGGATAAAATAGCTGTGGCACCCAAGGTGTGTCAGGTGGTGTAGTAGAGCCCTCAGTGGCCACCATGACTTTATTAGTTTTGTCTTTCTTTTTGTCATTAGCTTTTTGTCTGGCCTCAGCCAGTTGCATTTTTAATAATTGAGTCTATAATTCCTGTACATCCTTACTTTGTGTGTGTGCTGCATCCTGGGCACGAGTCAAATGATGCACTAAATCCATGTATCATATATTGTCCCCATACTGCGTACTGTACTCTGATTTGGATTATAGTGACACTTATACACTCATACTCTGTACTTAACTACATTTAATGTATCTTGATTCCTCTGGCACAAGAATTTCCTTCGGGATTAATAAAGTTTTATCTTATCTTAGATGTCTCTCCCACACATTGGAATCACAATCTGCCATGTCTAGTTTACTTTCCATGGCATTTTTCACGTTCTCTGGGACCCCGTTTAGGACGGCGGTCCTGTACCACACCCTCTGAATCCATGCGTCTTTGCTTTGATTAATATATTCTCATGGACTCTGTTTCAGATCCCATTTTAAGGTGGGGCAGGCTGCTCCACTAGGCACAGGATATAAAGGGCAGTATATTAGATTGTGTGTAGGGGGAAGGGTCGCTACTCTTTTCTGTTTTCCCTTTCTTTGGTTTGGGCTTTCCTGTCATGAGGTGAGTTACACCCTGACATACCAAAGCCCATCTCGCCCACTGAGTTCTTCGCTCCTCCGCCTTCTCCTGCTCCTTTCTAAATTTCCCTCTCTTAGTCCAACCACACTGCTCTGCACTTTCCTTGGCCCTCTCTCTGTCTTACCTCGCTTCTCCCTCTTTTCTCCAAAACTCCTTCTGCAAACTTCCTCTATCTTTCACCATCAACTTTCACAACATCTTTCTGCCAACAACTTATCTACAGCATCCTTCATAAGAATCACTTCTGCCGCTGCAGTCTTAGAGTCATAAGTCTGGTTCAGTATGTCGCCTAAGACCGTCAGCTGTTCTTCTATCGTCTTTAGTGGGCTGTGCGGACCCCACCCATCGTCAGTCATGTCTCTGTGCACACTTAAGTCCATGTCGTCAGTCATTAAAGTCTTAATCTTGTGGTCACGTAGGAATTACAAAACTATAGTTTAAATTCAAATTTACAAAACTGCAGTTACAATGTTTCTATGTCCTCTACCAAACTGTGTACACATCAGAAAAAAACTAATCCAGTTCATGAGTGAACCTACTTCAACAGACCACTGCTTTACGTTAGCACCGGTTAGGTTTCCAGCAGTGCTGCTGCTTCAGCTCACACTTCCCTGGCACTCATCCACATTTCTCATTCATGCATTACCCATAATATGAGCGCTCAATATGTGTGTGTGTTACAGCTTCACTCTGGGGGTGCTTTTGAACTCACAGGACTTTCCTCTGTTCTTGTAGCCGGTCCGACTACTCACAGTTCATCTGTTCTTGCCGTCTCTCTTTTAGAGAGGCTCACAGGCATAAATCAGTGCCCTGCACTGTCTGGATTCCGGCCGACTGAGAAATATGGCACGCTATGTCCCTAGTACTCAGTCCAGTGGATTTGAGACTAGCCTCTCTTCCACGACACCAGAATCTTATACATCTGTAATTTGGAAGCCTGTTGACTTACTACAACTTCCGCCTAACTAGTGCGGTCGTTGTTTCAGTTTCCAGTCTTTCCAACATCCATACCATGTGTTTGCCTGTTGTTCCTTTTCCTCTCTCTTTATGTAGTGATTTAGGGTTCCTCAAGCCCCGGGACTCAAACCCAGCTTTTCCGGCCTCTCGTCAGAGCACCGGTGGAGTCGCAACACACTCAGGATTTTCTGCTACCCCCTTTTCTCTTATTCCTCTGCAGGCATTATCCCTCTGCAGGCATTATTCCTCTGCAGGCATTATTCCTCTGCAGGCATCATTTACTTATCTCTTAAACAGCTGTAGTCATTACTCATTTACCGTAGTCATATACATTCACATACGGTTATTTCACTGTAGTCATATTCATTCACATACAGTTAAATTCATTCAGTCAATGTTCTTTTTGCTTTTACAGACAGATTACTACTAAGACTCGGGACACGTTACACTTTAGAGTAGTCAATGCAGATATAAAAGGTCTGCTCACCTTATTGTTGGCGCGCCACATGTCCTCTGTCTGTTCGTAATCAACCCCTGTGTTCAATTGACGGATCTGAGAAAAATATAATTACCTTTTATCCCCGTACGGGCCACCAAATTGTCGTGACCTTCCCTGGTCACCCCGGATTGTCGGATTCCGTCTCCTGTATTCAGAACATTGAGTGAAAGAAAATACCCTGGGTTTTGTAGTTTCGCCTTTTGCAAAAGGGAGAACACTCAGTGAACACAGGCCTTTCAGTCTGCTTCACTCCCGTCCATAAGTGTTCTGCCCCTCCCCTGGACACAGGCTTGTTTTATTGAAAGTTGAGGTACATTTGCATAATAGATAAACAGTTCTTCAAGACCCTCGTAGGTATTCCCATATTGGGACATGTTGCCCCTTTATCTCCACCTACTAATTATCATAATTGGTCTAACATATTTATGACTATGAAATACTTTGCCCCTTCTATGTTGGATGAATTATGTTACATCCGTACCTCCTAGTGCTTCGGCCTTCACCGCATCAGAGAGTTCCTCCCTAACTCTCTATAAGAGTTATAGATGTGTTTTTCTCTAAGTGTAAGCTTATATAATCAAATACATACATGGTCTGTATCATGTCATTGCGTAAATAACCTTGTATACTTCACAATTGAAAGACAGTGCAGCAGCTCATTCTGCTGCAGACAGAGGGAGAGAGCAGACCATTCTGAGAGAGCTCCAGCAACTGTAAGTTAAGCTAGTTTCTTCTTCATGCTAATAGCTTAGCATAGATCCCTGTGCAGGTCAAAACAGCTCATATTACCAGTGTTGATGCATGTACTTTTATACAGCTTCAGTGATTTGATTCTGCAGGATCTGTAGCTGTAAAATTAGATTTGAAAAACTTTTCTGTAGCAGAAAAAGTCAAATGATTCAATCTAGGCCACCTGCATTGCTGCATTAATTTCAGATTGCAACCTTTCTCCCAGTTTTTCTTTGACATCAACAGGCATCAAGTAGAAGCAGAGATATATGATATATTAATGCTGAATGAATCTTGAACCCCTTTTTCTTTCAGATGACAAAGCCTAAGCAGATGCTTACATGTCCTGTATGTGGTGGGACCTTCTGGTACGTCTCCAGGCACCTAATGAAGGCCCACCACATACAGAACACACAGGAGTGCACCCTGGTCAATGGTCTGGCCACAGGCCATATAGCCCTCGGCTGTGTGCAGTGCCAGTGGGGACGGCCTGCACCAATTGCAGGGAGCTGGTGGCCAAAAGCCGGGCTCTTCGGGAGAAGCTGGCACAGCTGGAGGTGAGTGAAGGGTAACAGTATGGTTTCAGTTCATAGGATTAGACTGATGAAGTATGTGTAGTATGTGAAGCTGGGATTGTGTGTGTGGAGTCTAGCATTACCCAGCAGTGAGGGAATCCTGTCTCTGGCCAGGCGGATGCAGGTCCCGAGCGCCTCCCGGCTCACCAGCTGCTGCTGCTTGCGAGCCTTTACGGCAATCTGGTGCCCCAGGATTGTCCTGTTAAGGTCCCGTTACATCTTTTTCAGGTAACTGAACAGGACAACCACACCCTGTGCCTTGAGCCGGCTGTGCTGCGGAGGGGGGTCTCAAATAGCCGATATTTTGTGGCCCCCCACTTGACATCAAAGGTTTTTTTTGCATATTTATACAGATCCTGGCCAAAAAGCCACCAAAGGAAGGCTAAAATGCAGACTTTGCCTCCGGGTGGACAAAAAGAGGAGTGACACACCCTGGAAGTGTCAGGCTGTGATGTGCCCCTCTGTGTTGTGGTGGATAGGAACTGCTTTTTCAAGTGGCACAAATAATGTGTGTGCCACCTGAACTGTATATAATACTTGTAAATAGCTGTACAAAAAACGCCATAAGGCATTTCTGCATTCAAGGGTAAATAGTTGTAAATAATTTTGTTTTTTGCTACATTTGTACATATTTTTTGACATTTACAATTTGCATAAGCATTCTAAGTTATAAAAATGGTTTGTTAAACATGTTTGTGGTTTGCACAGTAAAAAATCTAACTTTTTCCCACTCGGATTTTATATTTTTTGTGTGATTTTAGGTCCAGTGTGTTAACACAGTATGTCAAAATGAAAAAATAACACCATAGTCACACTTGTGGGGTTGTACTGAAAAGAATGACACTAAACAAAGCAAGGTGAACCATTTTTAAGCTGAAATATAAAGAAAAAATTAAAAGTAGTCAAAAGTGCGTTTCGTCTTCTGATCCAGCGGCCTCTCTTCTTGCGTTTTCCCCCCTTTTCGGATGTGGTCTTCACGACGGGGTCTAGGACGCCGATGCACATTCAAACTTTGTACTTAATAAATATTTCTCATTCAGTTCGCTGAGTCTCTCATGATTGAACTGTTACTGAGATCCATCCTGTCCAACAGACAGGCAGCAGCTCAGAGGACAGATGCTCCACAGACAGGTGCAGCTTCCTGACAGCTTCCACTTGTGTGTGTGTGTGGCTACAACCAACCTGAAGACATAGATGACATAGATAAATGGTCAAATATGCACTGTGTGTTCAATATAGGGAGAGGAACTTCTCCATTTTTCTGTTATGTTCACGTACATTTCAGAGGGAAATACTGTTACTCTACCCAATATTTGTATAACTTTAAAGTTACTTTTAAGCGTAAGTTAAAACAAATATTAAAAGATCAGGTTACACTAGTGGGTCAGTCTCTGAGCAGTGTGTAATATGAGTTGTTATATCCCCTAAAATAGTAATCTTTCCCTCTTAATTTATCACATTTCATTCATATTCAGCATCCTTTTGTAGCACATATATCTTCACACACTGCCACTGTACACACAGTTAAAGAAAAGCTGGAACTTTATTCATAAATAAGTTTTTAATGTCTTTTCACATAAGGCACTTCCTCATGTTACTCAGACTTTTCCTAGTAGCTCATCAGGGAAATGAAACAGCGCCATCTCAAGTCCAACAGGAGTAGTAAGATAAAGTAGTAAAATAGTAAAATAAAAATAAAACAGGTTAGAAATTCTAAACGTTAATAAACATTCAAGTAAAATCCAGGCAAGTGAAGACTGATAGTCATATATAATACAACTAAAACTGTGTGCAGTAAAATCTTGTCTACTATAAATCCAATATGGGTATAATTACAAGACAGTGCGTTAGATTGTCTGATCTCAGAGGGAGGAGTTGTACAGTTTGATGGCCACAGAAAGGAATGACCTCCAGTGGCACTCAGTGGTGCATTTAGGAGGGATCAGTCTGGCTACTGAAAGTACTCCTGTTCCTCAGCAGCACGTGGTGCAGGAGTACTTTCAGTGCCAGACTGATCCCTCCTAAATGCAAATATATATAATAATGTTACCTCCATTAAAGTGCTGATGCTTAATGACATCCTGTCTATTTACCTGCAAACAATATATATCTTAAAGAGGAGTCTTCACAGTGCAAAATGTTTGAGTTTGGCTCACGTCCTATGAAGTGGCCGTTTCACCACAACCGGCCACGTAGTAAGCGTAGGTGAGACTTTCTGATGCGTGTCCAGCTGAAGTGACTACAAAGTCCTGCAGGTCCGAGAACAACGTTTATTTTAATTCAACATTCCAGAGAATGAACCCAATCCACTATTGGGTTTATGTGATGCAGACAGGAGGAAGGCCACTGTCGTCACCTCCAGCGTCTCTCACCCACCCTCTTTCCTCACCAGCTTTTTGACCAATCTGTCTGTCAGGACTGACAGGTAACTGCAGCGGCACCACAGGGGTAATGGTTGCATCTTCATCCCCCTCAGTGGTGCAGACAGGAGCGGGGCCACTTTTTTCCCTGTCGTCACCTCCAGCGTCTCTCACCCACCCTCTTTCCTCACCAGCTTTTTGACCAATCTGTCTGTCAGGACTGACAGGTAACTGCAGCGGCACCACAGGGGTAATGGTTGCATCTTCATCCTCCTCAGTGGTGCAGACAGGAGCGGGGCCACGAATACGTGCAGACTTGGCTCTTAAACGTGTTTTGAGCGTATCTTCCTTTGACTGAAATATCAAGCATGTGAGAGAGAAGACATTAGAAGAAGGTGGTTAGTACACACACACACACACACACACACACACACACTACCTTGCGTCTCTCATCAGCGAGCCTCATCTTCTCATCAATCTGTTCTCTGGTGCGGGGAGCTTTTTTGCCCCTCAGAGACTTAAGTCTGGCAGGGTACCTTCGCCGGAACCCTTCACTGTCATCCAGCTGACACACACACACACACAATGTTACATATTTTATCATAGCATTGATATTGTGAATGAAGCATGCTAACCAGGTGCCCACCATGATGCTGTAGGCCTCTCCTGCGCCACTGCCGGCCTCTCTTTGCCCTTCTATGATGATTCCCTGCTGCATCAGTTCCTCCAGGATCTCTCTGGCCTTTGGACGGTTCTGTTCTGTGCCATTTTGCAGCAGCTGACCTGGAGCAGCAGACAGAACATAAACACATTTTAAGACACATGTTTTCTCTCTCCAGCCTGTGTGGAGCACATCCTCACTGTGCTGTGTTTCTTTGTTTCCCTCACTTTCTGTGACGCTCACTGATGTTAGAGGAGGAAGGTTACTGGGCACTGTGTCGGGTAAGTTGGGGATCTCTGTGTTCTCCATCACCACCCCGCTGTCCGCAGTGCCCTTCGACACAGCAGAGTCCCTACGACCGCTGAGTTTACTTTTAGTTTCCTCCTGGCAGCACACACACACACACACATTATCACAATTTGACAGCATCCTGAATCCCAGACGTGACGTTGTCATGGTGACATCATCATTGTGTTGACATATTGTCATGAATACAGTAACTCAGCAACAACAACGATACACTACAAAGAGATTGAAGTAAATTTTGCCAATTTTTGCTGGTGTAAATGTAGAACCAGAGAAAATCTGTCACGCTTTCATTTCAGAGGACAGGTATAATTTATATTTAACTAAATCTAACACTAAATTCATTTGTAGTTTTTTTAATTCAGGTTAGTCTACAAACATTTTAAGGTTTATTATTATGTCAATGCCGTTTTATTTATATATCACATTTATAAGGGCATTGCCCACCAAAGTGCTTAACATTAAAATACATGAAATAAACTCAAACTAATAAAATACATAAAAGAGACAAACTGCAGTAAAATACAATAAAACAAAGATACAATCATGAAGCATAAAATCCCCAAGAGCTGCCAATACTCAGGCAAAGGCCAAGATTATTAAGTATTAAATTGTTTCATTCAACTTATCCTTTTGTTAGTGACATGTTTTAAAACATAAATATTAGCACTATGATGTGATCATTTTAAGGGCCATTTATTCACATTTCCATCCTGTAATTTGATTGACTGATTTTATTGATAGTGTTGTATGAGTTAGCAGAAGTTTCTCACTTAGAGTTGCTAGTTTTGGTTAATAATGAATGAGAATCAGCAGCTAAATCATTGGTAGGATACAGTACGTAAATCTCTGTAACACGTCTCCACACACCGAGCCTACCTCCTGCACCTCCGCGCCTACCAGCGGCTCAACCGCCGTGTGCGTCGAGCTTAGGCATCCCATCTTCACCTCACAGCAGCGGTATGAAGTGAGCCCATAAAAAGTCCTCAAACATGCAGTTTAATCAGATTTCTTTCCTCGTGTCTGTTAACCGTGCAGCCCAGCATTCCCTCACTACTCGGACTGTTGTTTGTCTCCATGGACCCGCCGCGTTGCTAAGGGCGCCGTTGCCACAATAAATCTGACCCCGGTTAAAGAGGCGACACCCAAAAGAAGCTCATGGTGTCACTGAGGGCGCCACATGTCACACTAGTGGTCACATTGGTCCACCTTATCAGAGAGCCCTGCTTTTCTGTGTCCTGTCCCCCAGTCACAAAAACTGCTTTCCAATTTTAGTGCATTAAAAAAACCCTCCTAGCAGTAGGTGTCAAAGCTGCACCAGTGGCCTGTGCTAATGTAGGAGGGGGTGCAATCTGCAGATCTAAAACCAGACCTGCCAAATCATCAAATAATCGACTGAAGACAATCCGCCCAAAACTGCAGTGTAGTTCCTATAAACGGTGAGATCAGACTCAGACCAACGAGCCATGTGTGACATCTCTTTTTTCATGTTTCAGTCAGTGGAAGAACAACACAATGTTCTTCTTAGTTTGACATTGGTAAAGTTATGAACAAAGATTTCTGGTTAGGAATATAAAGCCGCTGCATTGAAGTTCATGGCCCAGCTGAACCACTTCTCAAAGAAGCTTCTGTAAGTTTCCCAGAACAAAGGAGGAACTTCTATATTAATGAAAGATTCACATGTTTATGTGATGCTCAGGATCAACATGAGTGTTATGTGTTTGTGTTTTTTAACCCTATAGGAGGGCAGCTTACACGTTCTGAAGACAGGAGCCCAGCGATGTGGGAGTTTCATCCAACTTAATTTGGTATATTGAAATGCAAAGGTTTATGTCCTTGTGTCCCGTTTGAGTTCAAAGAACAGATGACCTACCAGTGGATGTCATGGTCATGGTTTTCTGCAGAAAGTCTTGTTCGTTTTCTAACATGGCAACCTTCTCCTTTAGAGTTTTCTGTCAACAGGCTCTTGTTCGGACTTTTGCAACCCTCACCTCTCATTAAAGCTGGTTTCCAATGATGTGTGTCTGGGTGCGTACACACTGCCCATAGTTACTGACGGAGCCACTGCGTCACACCCCAGCTGATACATGACCGCACCAGGTGACTGCTGCTATGACCCATGTTGGTTGTCAGCGTTCCTTCCATTCCATTACAGCAGCATGAAAACAAGGTCCTGAGCAGCAACAATAGATAAAGTAGAAATAAAGACTATGTACAGAGCAACCATAAGACATGCAGATATACAGATGAGAAATGTACAGAGATGTATTATGTCCTGTTATGATATCATGAAAAACTCTGAGTATTACACTGTAGGTGAGGATGTTATTGTCAACTATGCCTGTTGACATCAGACAAAAACTGAAAGAAAACTAGAAAGTGGTAAGTGCTCTTGTTTCAAATGTGATGTGCACTGTACCACTGAAGCTCGTCTGTGAAGTGTAGAGCCTCTGTGTGTGTGTCACAGTGATGTTAACAGAAGTCAGATATGTCTGTTAACACATATAAAAACAACTTACTGAACAACAGCATAGATGTGAAGGTGAATATATGTCCCCTCACATGTTCCTCAGTTAAAAGAACCACCAATGCTGTGAAAAGCTGACATCTAGTGGTGCCATCGCAGGTTGCAGCCTCCTCATTCCAA
The DNA here is from genome assembly GCF_900634625.1 of Parambassis ranga. Taxonomy (NCBI): domain Eukaryota; kingdom Metazoa; phylum Chordata; class Actinopteri; family Ambassidae; genus Parambassis; species Parambassis ranga. The sequence goes on from NW_021144778.1 coordinate 4,243,631, forward strand.
AATCAATCCCTCCTACACATAAAGTCAAAAGTTATAAATTCGCCTCATTACATGAGCGGTTGTGTGTAATGACGCGGCTCACCAGCAGAGGGCGTGTGACGGAGCAACAAGCAGGAAACTACAGGGGAGAAGAGACACAAGCATCCACAGATCAGAACAGACACTCAGCTCTTCTCTCTGAGACCATGATGATACCGTCACATATCATCACTGCACATGTTTTTGGCTGCACGTCTGGAAATGAGAGGAGACAGAACATTGTCATACATGTTGCATAAGTAAAGTCACATGACATGCACCACTGTAAATAAAGGAAACCACATATTCTCAGACTCTTAGAACACAGAGCTGAAGGATGGATGTAAGACAGCAGTTTGTTGCTATCTGACTTTTCTGCCAACAACAGTGAACATGGTCTGGACCAGGGTCCCTTTAGCCACCAGGCTCTCGATGGCCTCCACATCGTATCCTCCGGCAGCCAGAGCCTTCTGGAGGGCGGCTGCAGACACGCCGCTCCGCTCCTTGGAAGCGGCCACAGCTTTCACGATGAGCTCGCTGACGCTGGGGCCGGACTTGTTCGGCTTGGAGACCTTCTTCTTCTGCCCTTCGGCCGGAGCGGCGGCTGGAGCTGGAGCATCTTCTGCCATGTTCAGTTCGTAGCTGCAACACAAGCACAGTCAGAGTGTATGTGTGAATAACAGAAGCTCTTCACTGTAATAAATTTCAAGCCTGTTCAACAGTTCAAAAGTTAAAAATGTGAGTAAATACAACTTTCAGATAAGCTTGGTTTTAACTCAATAGTGTAAATTGAACATTCTGGTAAACTAATATTTGTTCATTTTTAAAACTTGATGCTGTGAGTTACAACAACTTACTTGGTGTATTTTTCTGTAATTGAACTTACTTTAATGTGTCAAACTAATGAAGATCTCCACACTATTTCAACTCATAATTTTCACTTATAGATAATAAAAAATGTCACTATAAATTATGTGGACTCATATTTTTCAGTAGTTTCTACTTAGAACAATGATTTTACAACTCATATGTTTAAATGATTTATTCAAACAAAAAATCTGTTTTTTAACAACATTCACTCCAACAAGGAAGGAGGTACAATATAAAAACTGCCAGGCATATATATTCTTACATATATGCCCATTCCTGCAGTGAGAAGAGCAGCAACATCGGGTAAAACAAACGTCTAGACAAAACAAAGCCTTTCTTTAACAACAAATGATGCAAAGTGGGATTAGTACAACAAAACTTCTATGCACATTCCCTGATCATGTTTCAAACAACAGTATCAGTTACCATCTGTTATAACATTTTCAGCACCCCAACCAGTTAACTAGCAGGTTAGAGAACGTACAGAGCAGTCTATACAGGATACATCAGTATCAGTATCAGTATCTGAAAGTTGTTCCTGAGTCCATGTATCCTAGCTGAACACTGGTCAGCTTTGACCTTCAGGCTGACCCTCTGCAGGAATTCAAACGTGTACTTCATGGCACAAGGGTACTCCAGATGGAGGCAGTAGATGAGACCCATCAGCATTGCAAAGCCAGACGGTACATCTCTGATGTCACGGTCGTCTCCTCTAGCACCACAGCTACATTGAAGATTTCAACAGGGAAAGCATCATGCAGGATGCCTTCATACCCACTCAGAAGTCCAACAGTCATTCCCTTCATGAGGACATCCAGGGTTTCTCCATGAACCTTAAACAAATAGGAAAAAATAATATTCGTTCTCACTTTATTTGAGTAAAGAACAAAATATAGTCAAAATACAAACAAATGCCTTCTAATTGCCCAACATGGTTATTCTTAATTTTCCACTTTTATTCTTTTATTTTTAATTCTATTTTAATTAAAGATAAAATCATTCTTATCATTGTTAAATCTAGGTTATTTGTTACTTATCTGTTTCCAGTTTTTATGCTTCTCTAGTAGCACACTGCATTGTCTTATTTGTTCTGCTGCTGTAACACTCCTGTCCGGTAGGCGGCGGTAATGCGCCTTACAAGGTGGCTCCCACCGCCAATAAACTGAAGAAGAAGAAAAGAAGGAAGGAGGGGGAAGATTTTTTTTTTTTTTTTTTTCTTTTTTTTTTTTTTCCTTTACAAATTATAAATTTTTTTTTATTGACAAAATGTACATTAGATTATGGCATTATGTCTTCATAATGGACATTTAAACAGAAACAGGTGCATATAACAGAAAAAAAAAAAAAAAAAAAAAAAAAAAAAACCCAATACATTTATAATGTAGGCTTCTCTTTCAGGGTTGTAAAGTGCAAATACAAAAACCCTAAAACTAAGAGAAAAAGAAATAAATACATAAAAATAAAGAGGATGCTAGGGCTTATTTAGCAAATTAAATCTGTCAATCAAATTAAAAAGTTTGATTGCATACTTTCCTTTCATTATTTTAAGGGCTTTAGTGAAGGAAACAAATTCGTTATGGAACACAAAAAACCTAGGTTTAACTGACATGTATTTGCATTTGTGAATGTGAAATTTCCCAAGGATGAGGATATTGTTAATCAAGAAATCATATTCCTTACTTTGTGAAATAAAACCATAAATAATATCATTACGATAGAAGGGTTCAAGTAGAACAGTGGTATGAAGCCAGTCATGAATATCAGTCCAAAAAGCTTCTGAGAACATACACTGAAAAAATAAGTGATCTGTAGTTTCAATATCGTCACAAAAAGAACATCTATTTGTGTCAAAACCAAACCTTTGACGTAAAAACTCATTCGAGGGATACACACCATTCAGTATTTTGAAATGCATTTCTTTAGCTTTAGGAGTGATGGGGAACTTTAAGTACTTTGTTCTTAAGGAGTGTATAATGTCCTTGGTGAACACATGGCCAATTGAATTTCTGAATGACAGAAGGGGATAAGAAATTTCGTTATACATACATCTAATTGTTTTGTTAGGAAATTTGGTGGAAGCAAAGTCACATCCACCCACTAGAAGATGTGGAAGACAGGGAGTGACGACCGAGGAATTTGAAAGGCTTCCTCTGATTAGGCCCAGAAAGGGAGAAGGAATAGCTCTGGTTATTGAATTAAAGGATTTTTGATTGATATTCAAATTATATTTCAAACAAAAGTTTTCATGGGACATTATACATCCTTCTTCATCAAGAAAATGAACCACAGACCAAACATTTTTATCCATCAGTTCCTTGTTGTAAAGGGATTTGTTTTTGACCACTATGTACCTGTTGTTCCAAATTGGTGTATTGTGTGGAGTGAAATTATGATTGTATAACATTTTCCAATATAAAAGAACTTGTTGATGAAAAAGGGAGAGTTTAACAGGTAACCTTTGAATGATGAAGTCACATCTTAATAATAATTCTATACCTCCTAATTTCTTGAAAATTTCTCTAGGAATATGAAACCAAAAAGTGTTGCTATTTAAAAGGGATTTTAACCAATTCATTTTCAGGGTTCCATTTATGAAATCAAAGTCTATGGCTTGTAAACCTCCATATTTATATTCTTTGGTCATTTCCACTTTCTTAATATAATGAGTTTTTCTTTTCCAAATATAATCAAAATTAATCTGATTAATCTTTTTGATGGCTCTGTTAGGAATGGCTAGAGAATATGCAGGATAAATACACCTCGAAATGCTCTCCATCTTAGTCAAAAACACTCTACCTAATAAACTTATATCTCTCAGTAACCAGGAATTAAGTTTAGCTTGACAATTATCCAAAACCTCCTTTATATTTTTGTTTTCTCTTTCAGTGACATCTTTAGAGATATATACACCCAGATATTTGACTATCGTCTTTATGGGAATGTTGTAAATATTTGTTAAAGCACATTGATGGATTGGCATCAGTTCACATTTGTTTAAATTGAGTTTAAGCCCTGAGGCTTTAGAAAATATTTCAATGTTTCGTAATATTTTTGGAATCTCAGATAGTTGTTTCATAAAAATGGTTGTATCATCCGCTAACTGGCTAATGATTATAGGTTTGCCTAAAACATTTAGGGGAGCAATATTCGAATTCTTGATAAAAATAGAGAGCATCTCAGTGGCAATAATAAAAAGAAAAGGGGAGATTGGGCATCCCTGTTTAATCCCACGTTTGATAGAAAACCTTGGTGAGGTACCCCCTGGTAATGAGACTGAGCTATTTGCATTATCATAAAGAGATTCAATGATGTTTCGAAATTTGTCACCAAATCCAAAACGTTTAAGACATTGGAAAATGAAAGGGTGCTCGATTGAGTCGAAGGCCTTATAAAAGTCAAGGAAAAGAATAAATCCATCATCCTCAATTAAATGACTATAATCTAAAAGATCAAGAATTAACCGAATATTGTTGTGAATAGATCTGTTTTTCATAAAACCAGACTGGGAGTCACTAATAATTTTGTCTAAGTCAGATTTTAATCTATTAGCATAAACGTGAGTTATAATTTTATAGTCAGTGTTCAATAGTGTGATAGGTCTAAGATTATCCAATATTTTTGGGTCCTTGCCAGGTTTAGGGATCAAAGTAATAACTCCTTGCTTCATAGTGGGAGGGAACATTAAATTATCAGATGCTTCTTTTAGCATAAGACTAAATTGTTTTTTTAATAAGTCCCAGAAATGACGGTAGAAGTTGGATGTCAGACCGTCACATCCTGGGGATTTATTCAAAGATAGGCTCTCAACTACTTTGTCAAGCTCATCAGCAGTAATATCAGAATCACATAACCTTGCAAAGTCACCTTCTATACATGGAATAGAATTTTCTATGTGCTTGAAAAATGCATCAGAGTCATTTATAGAAAACACGGAGGAGTACAGCTTACTATAAAAGGAAACGATTTCCCTAGCAATGTTGGAAGGGTCAGAGCATAGCTGGTTCCCGATCAGTAAGGTTTTAACCGAGTTTCTCACCTGTCTTCTCTTTTCTAGACGGCAAAAATATGCTGTACCTTTTTCACCTTCCTCCATCCATTTGGCCCTCGATCTAACATAGGCCCCTTCTGCTTTTTTAAGATACATTTCATCAAGTTTAGCTTGCAAAGTTAGTAACTCCTGCTTATCACTATCAGATAGTGACGTCTTCAAACAGAAGGTGTTAATTTCTTTAATTAAATTCAACTCAGTCTGCTTGTTACTTCTGCTGTAAGCCTTACCAAACTGAATGGAAAATGCTCTTATTTTGAATTTAAGAAATTCCCATCTAGATACATGTGAGGTTAGGGAACATTCATTTTCAACCTCTGTGATTAGATTCTTTATACCATCACAATATGTTGAATTATTTAATAAACTTGAATTGAATTTCCAATAGCCTTTGTTTCTATAGTTGGATCCAGGTGGTGAAAAGCTAATTTTAACAACAGAATGATCCGTAAGAGGAGCAGCAGATAGTGAGCAGCCAGAGACCATCTGTAATATAGGAGCAGAAATTAACCCATAGTCAATTCTGGACTTTGTAACATCATTTGGTTTGAACCAGGAGTACTGTTTGGTGTCAGGGTATTTGAAACGCCATGGGTCTAATAAATTGTGGTTACTACACAAGTTTGATAGGACAGGGTTTTGAGAGTTACAGTGACCTTTGGGAGGGTATCTATCAAGGTATTCATCGTTAACCATATTAAAATCACCCCCCATAACTACACTGGCCAATGGATAAGTAATATTTATGTTTTTAATGACATCAGAGACCTCTGAAATCAGTTGTCTGTTATGCGTGGGGTTATTATAACCATAGATGTTTACTAAAATAATGTACTGGTCGTCAAATTTCAAAACACAGATTAGCCATCTTCCATTGTTGCTATATTTAGAGGTTATAAGAGTGCCAGGGGAGTTATGAAACAAAATAGCCAGACCTGCTGATTTAGTGGAACCATGATCGAAGAGGATCTTATCCCCCCACTGATTAATCCAAAATTTTTCGTCTTCTGGTTTTGAGTGTGTTTCCTGTAACAAAATAAAGTTCGTTTTTTCACCTTTACAAAACAAAAATATTGCTTTTCTCTTAGTGCTGTCTCTTAGGCCCCTAGCATTCAACGACAAACAAGAAAAAGAAACAAAAGTATTCAACATGGAACGAGTAAACACAGCTAGTAACTACTAGCACGCAAAACAGTAAAGTGTTTAAGTGAAAAAGTGATAAAGCCCAAACGTAGGCAATGTCCCTTCAATATCAAAATATTTTTAAACTTAGCTCTTCAAAATATTTGGATAATAAAGTAAACCCCCTTGTATTGCACAACCAAAAAGTGCAATCTTGTTTCCATATAAAACCTGTCACTCAGCTACAAGTTAAGTGATTCTCTGTCCTTCGATGTAAGCCTCTCCACCTCTGTAGTAGGCCCGCTTCCCTGCTGCTCGCGCCTGTTGAATCTTCGGCCATGCCGCTGCGCGTGTCTCCCTGTCAGCTCTGCAGAGGTCTTCCATGAAGCCGATCCCCAGGTCCTTGCAGACAGACGAGTCCTTGGTCATCCTCCACAGTGCGTCGCGGTGTGTTCTCTGTGTGAATTGGATGATGACCTGCCTCGTCCTGTTTTCTTCTCGATGACCCAGCCGGTGAACAGAGTCCACAATGTGGTTGATGTTCGGGGACCATGTGGGGGAGATTTTAGCCAACAAGTTGGTCACTACTTCACGAATATTTTCTCCTTCCTTCTCTTTTATCCCCCTAATCCGCAGATTCCAGCGTCGCTTATATCGTTCCAAATCCAGGACTCTCTCTTTCAACTCAGCGTTGTCTTTCTTATTTGCAGTCGTGACCTTTTCCAGGAGGGGGAAGAGAAAAAGACGAGCACAGCGACAGCATATGTGAAGAAGGAGTTTGTTGTTCGCTAGCTGAACAGAAGTGTAACTACTGTGAGTGTTTCATCATCTGAATGGCTGCTGCGGAGTCTCTGAGAGCTTTTATCAGCGAGCGGCTAACTGCTGCTGCTGCTGAAATATTGGGAGTGTTTGAACAAACTATCGTCCAGTACGAGGGAGAGCTGGACCGTCAGCGCAAACTGCTGGATCTGCTCCTGAAGCCTGAGATCAAGCTACACAGAACAGGTATGTAAACATGACAATGTCACGGAACAACAACGGCTCTGTGTGAAAAGAGTGACATTCAGCACATAGTGTTTCTGACAGGAGGACACTGACTTCATGACTTGGAGCTGAGCTGGTGAAGACGCTCGCTCATTACCACTGTGTACGTCATCAGTCGTTGAGCTGAGCATCATCGATGTAGCCCGAGTTGATAAACGTTTTCATTTATTGCGGTTCATCCGTTCAAACGTGACCTGAACAACAACAATATGAGTTTTTGTTCACAGCCAAAAGTTTAGCGGCGTCAACAGAGGTTTTTAGTGTCCGCGCATCTGCCTGATCAAAATACTGCAGCACTAAACAGTCCATACAGACAACAGCTGCTTAGAATGCGCGGACATCATTATATGTTGTTGTCATCATCGTCATGGTTTGTGTAGTTCACTGCTGAGTTGTGGTTTAACCTGCATGTTTAAAAAGTAAACAGTGCAGCACTGATATGATCATTACATGTTGGCTGGTAGCTGAATTCCACCAGTGCCGTGGTGCACACCTCCACAGACCAAAGCCAGGTTCAGATGTGACAGCTTAACGCCCTCCTGTCTGCCAATGACAGACACAGACAGCAGTAGTATTTAAACAAAGTCCATGGTTTGGTTCCTGGGGGTCAGGAATCAAGACTCGCTCAATTACAGCACATATAAACTACCTGATCACAGCTAGCAGGTGCTAATTGTCTAATGATCCGTTATCAAACCTCCAGTGGTTCCAGATGTGATCATGTTTCTTTCTTTCACGTTTGGCTTCACAGTATATTATTTTCCACACAACAGAGGCCGTTGAACATGCTGTCACATGCTGGCCGACATCACTACGTTCACTGTTACTGCTGAAATAATGAAAAATGTATTTTTAAGGAAGAAACGTTCCTGATGTTTACTTCCTGGTTTGTACAAAAAAACATGCCTGTGTGTGTGTGTGTGTGCATGGGGCAGCTATTTATTGTGTTTAATAAAAAGAACAAAGACCTGTTCTATAGGAAAGGTGACCTTAAATGACTTCTGCTATGATCTGCTGCTGTATAGAAAACAGCTGCTCCCTATATAATGGCAGGGAAACACTGGTAAGTGTGGAATATAATGTAACAACAGAAGTTAGTAGTGTGTGAATGTCCCACACAGGGAAGCCTAATGTTTTGTTACTGCACCCTAAGTTAGACTTGCTGAATGTCTGTTGACATGACTTTACTGAAAAGCTGATAGTATTTCTATGTTAGAATTCTCTATATATAGAAAATACATCTCTCTGTGTGCTGTGAACCTTCTGACCCTCTGACCTGCAGATCTCCCTCAACAACACAGTTTACAAGTGGAGGATGTTCTGGCTGACCAGCAGCTCTGTAACCAGAAGAAGAACTCCATTCTGGACCAGGAGGAACCAGAACCTCCACAGGTTAAAGAGGAACAGCAGGACGTCTGCACCAGTCATGAAGGAGAGCAGCATGTACTGAAAGAGGAGACTGATCCCTCTATAGTAACTGCTGCTTATGATGGACCAAACCATGACATGGTTCTCTCTCACAACGCTCCTCAAGGTAAAACGTCAGATCATTTTGTTTTCTTCAACACGTTTGTAATGTAGCTACAGTATCTCTTCTCTCATCTTCCTCACCTCTCTTCCTCTCTGCATCACTGTCTCCTCTCTTTCTAAAGCTGAGCTCCAGCTGACCAGAACCTTTTCATTCTGTCTGTTACAGTTTTACGTTTACTTGAGTAACTTTTTGGGAAAAATTTACCCATATGACTAATTTTGTGTCTGATACTTTTTACTTTTACTCTAGTAAATTTGTGAAAATTTAATAACATTATATAATAAAATTAAATAACGCTACTCTTACTCTATAAAAGTAGTGTTTAGCCTACATTGGTCAAACGTGCACTCGCGTTGCATTTATAGCTAGAACTGTGTACTAACCTCACTAAAATACAACTTAATATTAATGTTTCAAAGAGTAAAGCAATTGAAGTACATTAAAACAATGCACAATATTAAATAAGCTTAGCTTGACCCCACTCATGTGTACATTATGTGTACATCTTATTTAAATAGGGCCAGTGCATAAATAAACACTTTGTCAAATTAAAAAAGTGTCCAGCAGAAAAATAAATCTGATAATCATAGATATATTATAAATCAGAACAAAATAACCTGTCTATGATTTTTTGAGGCACTCTACTGCAGGATCTGACTGAACTAGGGCTGTAATCTCCCAGTCGACTGGTCAAGTTTATTGGTCCACATGTTCTGGCTCGACCAAAATTCTGCTTGGTCGACTTTTTGTAGCGTTAATTTTATCAGGAGGAATGTACCAAGTGCTAATGGGGGTGTTTTCGGCGCACCTGTTTCACAGGTAACAGTCGATCTTTGAACACCCCCCTTGTTTTCACTACTTTGGTTTAGCCCGACCCACTAGAGACAGATGGATTGCAAAATGCTGTCAAAGCGGACAGACTCGAGTGTGTAATTAATTTCAGCGCAAAATAATCAGGCCAAACGGATGTAATAATAAGCAGTGAAAACCGAAAATGCACTTTTGGGCCATTTTCGGCCGAACATTTTAAATAATACTTTTTAAATGGGTGTTTGTCATTTAACCATGTACTGTAACTACTTAAAACTACCTGAGTGCTGTCAGTCAGAGTTAATCAGCCTTCATATTTACAGACACTATCATGTCGCTCTGCACATGTACTGCACACAGAGCGACACTGAACACAGGAGCGCAGCTTCTCTGAATGACGAACGAATGATGAGCTGCCGCTGTTGCGAGCGGGTGCACCTACATTTATAAAACAATTTATTAGACTAAAACATTGAAATACGTCAATGTTCATATGCTCATAATGGACGGGGCAGCCTAACACAGTGATTAAACCACCAGGCCGGTACGCTTCAATCTGTCTCTAGTGGGTCAGGCTAAACCAAAGTAGAGAAAACAAGGGGGGTGTTCAAAGATAGACTGTTACCTGTGAAACGGGTGCGCCGAAAACGTCCCCATTAGCACTTAGTACTTTCCTCCTGATGAAATTAATTCTACAAAAAGTCGACCAATCAGAATTTTGAACATATCGACTAATAAATCGACCGGTCGACTGGGAGATTACAGCCCTACTGGCTAGTTATCATCCGTCATTCAGGTCTAACAGCAAATTAGCAAAACCTGCATAGTAGCAACAAATCCTCCTCTGCTCCATGTTCACCTAAACTGTGGTTTTTAAACAGTGAAACGTCTTTAAAAGCTCTATGTCTGTGTGTGTGTGCGCTGTGCACCTCGGGAACAAGAAGAGATTTCTCTGTTCTCGTGGAATAGGGAACAAACTTTAGCACACAGCATCAGCTCTGCACAGAACGTCTATGTTCTTCTTCTGGGTTTCCTGCGCTCTCAGTCTGACTGCAGTACACACACGGAGGTGTAGACCATGATATGAGCCTGATGTGTGTCTGTTGTTGGAGAACAGAGAGACTTTTAAAATTTGCATAGAATGTATTCCCCTCTAACAGCTGGTCGTACTGGTACGACCTCAGATATTTTTTGGTTGGACCATTGAGTATTTATATCGCACGCTAGAGCCCTGTTCAAACTACATACACAAACAAAATGTTTGCCTGTGTGCATTCACTATGCTAATGTCAAGTTACTTTTAGAACTGTGGAGGCTGCAGTTGTTTTGAACTGTAATGTATTTCTGATCATCACATTCTGTTTTCTTGTTTGCTTTAATCCTCCAGATCTCTCTCACCAATACAATTATGAGGAAGAGCTGATTTTAGCTGATCAGCAGCTCTGTTGCCAGAAGAAGAACTGCAGTCTGAACTGGGAGGAACCAGAACCCCCACAGGTTAAAGAGGAACAGCAGGTTCACTGCAGCAATCATGAGGGAGAGCAGCATGTACTCAATGCACAGACTCAGCCCTCTATAGTGACTTCTGCTTCCGAAAGTAATCATATCAAATCAGAAATAAGCTGTGACGTGATTCTCTCTCATAACTGTCCTCCAGGAAAAAAAATTCTAAAATGTAAACCTTGTGTAAAACCATTTTCATGTAAGAGGAAAGGTAAGGCACATCAGAGAATTATCAGAGATGAGAAACCATTTTTTTGCAAACCATGTGGCAAATGTTTTAGGAATGCTGGTCGTTTAACTGTCCACATGAGAACCCACACCGGTGAGAAGCCATTTTCTTGCAAAACATGTGGGAAATGTTTTAGTGATGTTAGTAATTTAACTGTCCACGTGAGAACCCACACAGGTGAGAAGCCATATTCTTGCAAAACATGTGGGAAATGTTTTAGTAATGTTAGTAATTTAACTGTCCATGTGAGAACCCACACAGGTGAGAAGCCATATTCTTGCAAAACATGTGGGAAATGTTTTATTCAATCTGGTGAATTAACTGTCCACATAAGAACCCACACTGGTGAGAAGCCATTTTCTTGCCAAACATGTGGGAAATGTTTTACTCGAAATGGTGCGTTAACTGTCCACATGAGAACCCACACAGGCGAGAAGCCATTTTCTTGCCAAACATGTGGGAAATGTTTTAGTCGAAATGGTGAGTTAACTGTCCACATGAGAACCCATATAGGTGAGAAGCCTTTATCTATCCCAACATGAGGGAAGAGTTTCAGTAGTATTTAAAATTGGATGCCATTTGTCACATGAAGAACCACATAGATAAGAAGCCATGTTTGCCATAGGAGAATGTTCTGAAACATCTGTGTGGAAAAGTTCCTTTGGGAAGTTTTGTTTGAGTCATTGATATAGTATATAAAATACTATTTTTTTTAAAAGGTTGAAAGGACGCAGAGACCTAACTGGGCAGAGGAGCAAATATCACTCTGAGCACAGCTGATGAGAGAAATGCTTTACGCTTTTTTTGTGAGGAGTGTGAAAAGCGGTGTCTGCAATATAAGATGAGGTGGGAGATCGCTGCACATAAACGGGGTCTGCTCGTATAGTTGATGGCTGTATGCACGGATTTTGAACAAAGTTTACTTGAAGCATAACAACATATTCCCCGTCACTGACAACTGTCATGTTGAATTGTGTGTGTCTACAAAAAAATAAAAAACACATTCATTTCATTTTTTTAATTGACCAGTGTAATGAATTGCTTTCCTCTTGTTAAACTAATCTCTTTAAAACTACACTCAACAAAAATATAAACGCAACACTTTTGTTTTTGCTCCCATGTTTCATGAGATGGACTTGAAGATCTAAACTTCATTCCAGATACACAATATTACCATTCCTCTCAAACATTGTTCACAAATCTGTCTAAATGTGTGATAGTGAGCACTTCTGCTTTGCTGAGATAATCCATCCCACCTCACAGGTGTGCCACATCAAGATGCTGATCTGACATCATGATTAGTGCACAGGTGTACCTCAAACTGCCCACAATAAAAGGTGTGGAAATATATGGTCAAAATATATGTTTGTTTGCACATATGGTAAAAGTGTATGGTTGCTCATAGATCGAGACCTCTGACTGAGGTCATAAAGCATTCTGATGTTTAATGGTTAGTTTAGAAATTCGAACTGCAAACCCCTTAGTGGACCCAAAGATGAAAACACAAGCTTGCCAAAGAGATAAGATATACTCAAGGTCGTAACAGGAGGACCTGTGAGAATACACACACACACTCACATCAAAGATGTGAGTGGGAGAACTTCAATGTCTTTTAGTTTCGTATACGCCCTCCACCTTGTGATTATTGAATATGCATGTTTCACTGAAAACATTACCTTTTATGCCTTTCTATGTAAATGTAACCACACCTTGTTGTCAGATTAATAAAACGAGCCTAATGCATGGGACGGACAGAATGCAAATGGTCAGCTGCAGGAGCAGATCGAGGGGTCTGTATTGAGCTGTGCATTCTCCCTTTATAAAGGCGAAACTGAAACTGATCAGTACTGGTTTTCATTCAATGTTCTGTGCATCGGGGACGGAGTCTGGGAATCCGGGGTGACCAGATCAGGTCACAACAGGGTCCAATCAGATGTCCCCTTCAGTGACCGTGCACCTGGCTGTCATAGGACGGACTGTCTGTCAGTCAGTCAGTCAAATGTCGGCCATGTTGGTCAGTTTGTAACTGGTATCTTTATTGGTTAAGAAAAGGCCGGTCATTATTCAAAATAATAAGTGTACTCAGTAACGAATTGTGATGTTAAAAATAGCGAAGTACATTATTTTGTTACATTTGTACTTAAGTACAAGTAAAAGTACTGGCTTAAAAATAAAGTACAAGTACCCAGAAAAACTACTTAATTACAATAGTTACTGCCACCCTTGGATATATGCTGTCCACCCCTGGATATATGCAGTCCACCCCTGGACACATGCAGTCCACCCCTGGACACGTGCAGTCCACCCCTGGATATGTGCAGTCCACCCCTGGACACATGCAGTCCACCCCTGGATATATGCAGTCCAGTGCAGTGTGGCATGCTCTGATCTGTACAATGGAGAAACCAAACAACTACTCCAAAAACTGGCCTTCAATGTTTGTCAAAGTTTGTCAAGATGCTTATGTTTAAGGCAAAAGCTGTGACCTTGTTCAAGTTTTGCAGCTTATTTTCGCTCGAAGCCGTGAAAACATGTTAATCAAACAGACGAGGTGGCCGAGTGGTTAAGGCGATGGACTGCTAATCCATTGTGCTCTGCACGCGTGGGTTCGAATCCCATCCTCGTCGTTTCGTATTTTAAGGTCAACGTCCTGACACAGGATCATCACTTGATGGTGTCATAAACATTCCAACTTAAGACAGTTTGGACAGTAATACTGGTGTCCTATCTACACAGATCAGTCTATGGAGAAGTCCACAGTCTGTGCATTGGTCCAGCTGTAGGCATTAATGGAAAACCCACATTCAGTATGTCAGGAAATGAGAATATGTGAAAAGGTTCAACATTGAAGACACCTGGAGCCACTCTAACCAGATAATGAACAAACACCTGCAAAGGCCTTTAAATGGTCTCAGGCTGTGTCCCAATTCAGGGTCTGCATCCTTCGGAGTGCGCATTTTAAGGCCGCTTACGTCACAAAGCTGCGCGAAGGCTGTCCCAATTCGCCAAAAGTCGAAGGGTCCTTCAAATGCGTCCTCCTTTTGCCTGAATTTGGAGGACGCATCGCTACCATCCTTCGTGGCCTTAAATATCCCACAATGCTTTGCGGGCCTACTTTTTGTCCAATAGTACGATGACGGACCAAGCGAGCGGCAGCGGCACCGGCAGGAGTGCCGAATTCACATTTAAATGTAAGTAAAGAGCAGTAGTTCGAGAGTTTTAAAATGTTTAGGTGTTTCATCACCTATTTATAATTTAAGTAAACTTTTGAACAACTTCTCAGTGACCACAGTAAATCATTTATTGTGTGTGTGTTGTGTTATGTACAATATTTACAAAGACACAGTTTGAACATTTCTAACTATTTACCAGTGGGCATTATGAAAATGTACAGTTTATTATTTATAAAAGATCAGCAGAAAATACTATTCACAAAGAACATATATATATAAATGTTTGGCTGAGCAGGAGTCCTTGGTGCTGCTGGACTGGATGATGCCACGGTGAAGACCTTGGAGTCCTCTGGCTGTGAGTGGGACATCATCTGGGGGAGGGGGGTGTCTGTCTCCTCTGTCCACCACATCGTCCATCAGGGTTTGCAGAGCGGACGATCGGCTGCCATGTTACTAAAGATGTTTTTAAAAAGGGCAAAAATAAAAATAATAACTTCAACAGAGCGGCTTCCAACGCAGCTTAAAATATGAAAAGCTATAAAATATGTATCCTCACCCTCCAAAGGTGATGATGGTCAGTACACCTCCTCCAGGACAGACAGCTGGTCCTGCCAGGGAGCCCCACTCTCCTCCACCCAGCAGTAATTCTCTGGTGTAGTGACAGACCTGATGCTTAATGACACATTAAAGCAGTGGTTTCAGGGTTATTTGCAGGGTTCGTACACATTTAGCTATTTATTTAAAGTATTAAAATTACAAACAGACCCTGTATCAAGTCTTACAATTGAATCAAATATAAATTACATTTAATCATATTTGTCTATCTACTGGTTATATATCTAGCGTTTGCTCAGTAACCGGTATATTAATTATGATCAATAATATGGTTAAACAGCAGCTTACCGTCACCTCCCCACTGCGCTCTCCCAGCCTGAAGAAAATGAGCCGTCACAGGTTTTGCTGCTGCTGGAGCCGCCTCTCCTCTTCCTCCAACAACAAATAAATACATTAAAATATTCCAAATGTCTAAATCCACACTGTTGTCCCGTTTGTTGTCTAGTCCGTGTTGTGTCGCTGTCGCTGCTTTTGTTTTTCCCGGGGCAAAATTTATGACGTCGCGCCACAATCAGGAAGTGCTTTGAAGGCCAGACCGTCCCATTTACCAATGGTGGAGGATCCTCCGGAGGATCCTCAGGAGGACGCGGCCTCCTGAGACCGCGTAGGCTGCGTCCTCCGAAGGATGCAGACCCTGAATTGGGACACAGCCACAGTCTAGTTCTGTAGGCGGCACAACCACAGGAAGACTGCTGACTTGACAGTTGCCCAAAAGACGACCATTGACACCTTGCACAAGGAGGGCAAGACACAAAGAGGCTGGCTGTTCACAGAGCTCTGTCCAAGCACATTAACAGAGAGGGAAGGGG
The DNA here is from genome assembly GCF_900634625.1 of Parambassis ranga. Classification (NCBI taxonomy): domain Eukaryota; kingdom Metazoa; phylum Chordata; class Actinopteri; family Ambassidae; genus Parambassis; species Parambassis ranga. The sequence continues at coordinate 4,259,403 of NW_021144778.1, forward strand.
AGTACAAGCAAGAGGGAGTACAAAGTGTTCCGCCCAAACAGGGACTTGAACCCTGGACCCTCAGATTAAAAGTCTGATGCTTCCAATTCGTCACTAGTACACTTCATGTAGTGCAGTGAGTCCTGATTGACTTGCAATTGACCCTTTGTACATGGGGGATTAGCTCAAATGGTAGAGTGCTCGCTTAGCATGCAAGAGGTAGCGGTGCCCACATCCTCTAGCCTGCATTTTAGGAGGGAGGGTGTAGCTGGATGATGAGGAAAACAACAGTCAGCATCATCTTCCATAAAAACACATGACAATAACGTGTGAGACAGAGAGTTTATGATCAGTGCTCCCCCTGCTGGTTAGGACATATGATGACATTTTAAATGTACCAGTCAAAAGTCACTCAGTGGTTTGTCTTTGTTTTTATGACTTTCTACATTGTAGCTTCATCCTGAAGACATCAGAGCTATGAAGGAACACATGTGGAATGATGCAGTGAACACAAAGTGTTAAACCAAGCAGAATATGTTTGATGTTTGACATTCTTCCAAGCAGCCAGCTTTTGCTTTGATGACAGCTTTGCACACTCTTTGCATTCTCTCAATCTGAACTGAACCACCAATGCTGTGCAATGCTGACATCTAGTGGTGGAATCGCAGGCTGCAGCCTCCTCATTCCAAAATCCCTCCTCCACATAAAGTCAAAAGTTCTAAATGTGAGTCATTAAATGAGAGGTTCCAGCAGAAACGTCCAAACATCTGAAGAGAAGCTGAGAAGCCTGAGATACAGGGGCTACAAGCTGAGCTTCAACTGTTCCTGTTTAGACAATAAGAACAGATCATCACTGTCTTTTAAAATGTTCTGATCAAATCACATTAGTTTGTATATTTATATTACACACAGTCCATGTCTTGTTTGTTTTGTAGAGGTTTAGTCTTTTTGTGTCTTTCGTTTGCAATGTGTTCATTCAGTTTACTCTGGTGGTTTCTTATGTTTTTGGATTTTGTAATTTTAGAAGCAGCTAGAAAAGTTTCTATTTTCCTAAGGAACCAATACCTTGTTGTATGTGTTAATACATAGTGATATAGACCAAGGAATTAGCTATTATTGGGTATACTGTGCAAAACAAATTATTATTAAAAGCAGGTTAAAGATATTTGATCTGACACACACGCACACACACGCGCGCGCACACACACACACACGCACACACACACACGCAGCTTCTCCCTAGTCATTGTTGTGTGTGGGCACTTTGCCCACACTGCCTCCAGTGGCGCTCCTTGCTGGTCATTGTGTGACGCTGCAGCCTTAAGCAATTTACCTCTGGGATTATTAAAGTATCTAAAATAATTAAAAAAAAATGAACCTCCACCAGAAAACGCCAAGTGTCACCTCAGCCTCATCAATAATGGAGCTCTCTGCTCTTTATGGAGGCATACGGCTCTTTGGGCCTGTTGAAAGCCATGGCTTGTCACTCTGAGTTGTTTGAGTAAGTGCTTAAAGAGCTCTCACTAGTGTGACAGTGAACACAACTTGTCACACATTCAGGTGCTTCAGTGTGGAAATGATAAGAGAAGAGACGTCTGTGACTAAACTGCTGATGTACTTTGCAGAGCTGTTCAGTTCATGCTGACAGCGATGAGAAAATCTGTCATATCAACTGATCAAATGAGGACGTGTAGCAGCTCCTGCACTGCTTTCAGCACACAAAACTGACTGCAACGTGATGGAAATGGCCCTTTAGACACAAATAACACAATAATATGTAAATAAAAATAAATAAATAGACAGGAAGCAAGAGACGGAAACACAACAAAGAATAGTAAATGACAAAGCAAATGGACTCCACAGCAGACTGACTCAGGACTAATGATAGTGATCTCACCACATTTGATGTGTGTGTTTATCTGGTTTTAGGGATCAGTGTGTGTTCATCCACACGCGGTCGCCTGTGTGTGTTGATGTAAATGTGTGTGTCCTGTCAGCCATGATCATGCTGTATTGCACTCAAGTGTAGTTGTACTCAAGTGCACTGTTATTGACATACATATGTACATGTTATTATAATCATTAAGTCATAAATATTACCATATTTTCCGGACTATAAGTCACACTTTTTTTCATCCTTTGGCTGGGTATGCGACTTATACTCAGGTGCAACTTATCTATGAAAAAATATACAACTAGTTAGCCTGTGTCCTGACGTCCCATTACAAATATCATGGCAGCTGTTCTGTCCCTCTCCTGCCGGTTCTCTTCCACCTCCAGCTTGTCCACACTTTCCGAGCACATGTGACACGCGTGGTAGATAGGTCGCTAATTCCAGACAGCTATAGCGCACAGTAGTCTTTTACTCATTTACAGGATGTTTATAGGAATTTCTGTGCTGTGAAGCTCATCATTTCTCTGCGTGAGAACATGTTGGAATGCGTGTGTCTCGCTCAATGCCCTGCAGCCACACCACTTAAGTTAAGAGGAATTCAAGAGGCAACATTACGCTAAAAAAGTAGTGATTTATTTACACTGGTGCGACTAATAGTCCGGAAAATACTGTATTTTTTTTTTTTGAAAGAACAAACCTGAATAAACTTATTATAACTTAACTTTATGATTCAATGTTGAGCTAATGCCACAGCCACAAAAAGACATTTCTCCCAGCTGCTAGACAGCAAGCCTTATCTAGACATGGAGGACAGTCTCCTCATGGAGGACGACGGTCTCCTCATGGAGGACATGGAGGACGACGGTCTCCTCATGGAGGACATGGAGGACGACGGTCTCCTCATGGAGGACATGGAGGACATGGAGGACGACGGTCTCCTCATGGAGGACATGGAGGACATGGAGGACGACGGTCTCCTCATGGAGGACATGGAGGACGACGGTCTCCTCATGAGGACGACGGTCTCCTCATGGAGGACATGGAGGACGACGGTCTCCTCATGGAGGACGGTGATATGCAAAGTGTTCAATCTTTGTTGACACAGTTAGAAGAAATCTTTGTACATGTCGTTACCAACATGTGCTTTGTGTTGTTCTTCCACCGACTGAAACATGAAGAGTAAGAGGTTACACATGGCTCGTTGGTCTAGGGGTATGATTCTCGCTTTGGGTGCGAGAGGTCCCGGGTTCAAATCCCGGACGAGCCCTCATCTTTGAACTTCAGTAGAATGGATAGCTGCCACATGTTTACGTTAACAGGATTAATCTTTAACCCAAATAAGTTCATGGTCAGCTTATGGGTGTATGAGAATAAGTTCTTAGGAGTTACAATAGACCACACACTTTGTTGGAAACCACATATAGAATACATCAAAAGTAAGCTATGCAAAGCTATAGGCATAATCTATAGAATTAAGAACGAATTAAACAAGAAATGTCTGTTTATCTTGTACTCATCACTGCTGTTACCATACATGTCATATTGTGCAGAAATTTGGGGAAATATTGGTAAAACAATTATTGATCCAATAGTGAAGCTTCAAAAAAGAGCAATAAGAATCATAAACAAAGCCTCATACCGTGAACATACTGATATGCTTTTTGTGGAATCCAATGCTTTAAAATTGATGGATCATAAACTCTCTGTCTCACATGTCATTGTCATGTGTTTTTATGGAAGATGATGCTGACTGTTGTTTTCTTGCTTCTCTCTGTAAACAGCTTGTAAACAGCAGCTTGAACTGCAGCTGCTCTGCCTGACAGCTGCTGTACAACTGAAGCTTGATTGATTGACTGATTGTTCATGAGCTTCAGTCTTGTTGAGTGTAGAGTCTCCAAAATCAGCTCATTGGCTTCTGCTTTCTTCAAGCTGTAAAGATTTTTGAACAAATGAATATGACAGGAATTGGAATGCTGCCATTCTAGTCTGCTGCAAGTCCATGCAGAGCTTTATAAAGAATAACAGTCATTACTGTGGAACAGAATTCAGCTCCCCCTGAATGGAAGGCAACATTTTTGGAATGAAAGTCAGCATAACAGAATGAAACGCAGGTTTTCAGAATGAAAGCCAGCGTTCATCCATGTGCCACTTCTACTTTACATTGATACGAATGGCCAGAAAACAAGCTAGCTCCGAACAGTTAATGTCAGCTTGACCATCATCCTGCTCTTAACAATAATCTGAGCAAAGTTCGGAACAGCTGTTTCCTCTTTGACCCATATTTGTCTGTTTGTCTCTGAATATAGTTGTGATGGATCATTGACACAGTGTGAGCCAAACATGACATCAGATATGATGCTTTTAGTTTAGAAGCAGCCGGAAATCATGAGTGTGACTGCTGCAAGCACTAACCACACTCATGATTTCCGGCTGCTTCTAAACTAAAAGTTTTCATTCTGTTATGCTGACTTTCATTCCAAAAATGTTGCCTTCCATTCAGGGGGAGCTGAATTCTGTTCCACAGTAATGACTGTTATTCTTTATAAAGCTCTGCATGGACTTGCAGCAGACTAGAACGGCAGCATTCCAATTCCTGTCATATTCATTTGTTCAAAAATCAGCATGGTCCAACAACAGATCCACTCCTGGTCCCGTGTGTTTTGCTGCTTCCTCTCTGCTCTCCCACCTCTGTGTGCTCGTCCCCCGCTGATTAGCTGCCCTGCCCTAACGTGCTGCACCCGTGTCTGATTGTAGGCAGGCCCTGCGCTCTTCACATGATTTGTCTGTGTGTGCAGGTATGTTCAGCACAGAGTTAGGTCAGGCATTGCTGTGTGTCTTAACCTGTTTGACCCGGACTTGCCTCTTAGAACTGTTTTTAGACCATGAAGCACAAAGGCCCCTCAGATCCTCCAGCTCCTCTCCGTGATGTGTCCTGACCAAGCGGCAACCTTCGGGGCTCAAAGTTGAAGCCCATGCGGAAGTGTCAAAACTTGTAATTCACGCTGCAACAGCTGGGGGTTGGCTCCAAAAGCGAGTAATTTCCCATAGACTCCCATGTTAAAATGGCCGACTTCACAGCAGAAAAGAACATGTTTACAGCCTGGTACAAAAAACCACTCTGGTCTCAGATGATAGGTTCTCTTCTAGTGTCAATTGTAGGGGGGGTGAATTTTTTTACAACTCACTCGTTTCAATTGTATTCTGACTTAAAATTACGCCTAATTATGGGCATTGCCGCTTGAGTGACAGACAGTTGATGTATCACAGCGTGAGTTTCCTGCTTCCACGATCGCCCGCCCCCCTAAACCCCGCTCGTGCCCCCCCTCTTTGTCCATATTTGGAGTTTTGGTGGACGTGACGCTGCCAACATGGCGGCGGTCATCAACGTCCCGGAACCTCCCACTGAGACTCAAAACGGCTCTTCAGAAACAAACGGGTGACGTCACGGAAGCTCTGTCCATAGTTTTTACTGTCAATGGTCCTGACATACCAAAAGTAGGTCATATATCACATCATCAGAAGTCTGTGGAACAACTGCTCAAGTGAAACCAACCCAGTGTCCCTGGTGGTCTAGTGGTTAGGATTCGGCGCTCTCACCGCCGTGGCCCGGGTTCAATTCCCGGCCAGGGAATTTTTAAAATTGTGCCTAATTTCCTTCCAGTCATTAATACAGTCCTACCTCGTCTCAACGAAGATTCTCAGTCATCCAGGTCATCATACTTAGAGAAGATTGAAGCAAGGCGTCTGGACTTGTAGGGTTTTCTTGAAGACGTTTCACTGCTCATCCAAGCAGCTTCATCAGTTCTAACTGTTGGTGGGAAACATGTTTTATATGTGGTTGCAGACCTCAGTGGGTGGTCTGGGTAAAACTTGCAAACAATAGCACTAAATGTTTCCATAATTACCTGTGATGGTCTGGCTGCAGACGTGAAATCAGTGACACCAAGGTCACCCTATTTTCTGAAGTAAACATATTGTGAGTTTCTGTAGTGTAGTGGTTATCACATGCGCCTCACACGCGAAAGGTCCCTGGTGCGAAACCTGGCAGAAACAGAACATTGTACAGGGATATAGTAAGACTGATGAAGAAAGAAGTGCATTCAGACTGAAAAGGCGGCTGCAGGAGGAGAGCTGGCCCAGTTTGGGTCAGGAAGCAGTGCAGCTGTGTTCATTGATCAGCTGCTGCACGTTGGTTAGCTGAGAACAACTCCTCTTCCTCATCCTCAATGTTACGGCACCATGCCTTTTGGTTAGGGTGGAGAAGTTTTTGTCTTAGGCTTGACTTGACATGTAGTAGTGCTCCGTCAGAATATGTGAATATATTCTGTGAATACGCAGCTCACATGAAGTACTTGGAATGTCTTTCTTTCTTTTTAATCAGGATGCTAGTTGAATAGAACACATGTTCTCAGTAGCTGCCCTCACCGTAAACAAGCTGTGCACACACCTGACTCCTGGTCTGTATGAGGAGCGCCAGTGAACAACTTATTTTCATGTTAAAGCACCTTGACATATTTGATTTATTTTCTATTCACAATTGATTTTGTTGTTCTAGCTTACATAAATGTCATTGTCTGTACTGTATCCCCAATGGTACAGCAAATCATACAGTTGTTGTGGCCGAGCGGTTAAGGCGATGGACTTGAAATCCATTGGGGTTTCCCCGCGCAGGTTCAAATCCTGCCAACAACGGATCTTTTCATCTCCAAGATCACCTTATGCTCCTCCATGTCTGAGGACCAAACCGTGGCACAGTCAATCTGACACTTCTAAAAACTATCATTTTAAAATTGCTGGACCGAGAATGTTGCCTTCCATTTCAGAATGCTGACTTCCATGATGTCACAGGCCGCTGTCGGGTTAGGGGTTTAATTCCGGAATCCTGCCTATCATTCTGGAGTGGGTGGATGTCTATTCTGGTATGCTGCCACTCAATCTAGATTTCTGCCTTTCATTTGGGAATACTTTCTTTTATTCTGGAATGCTTTTCATTCTAGAATGCTGTCTTGCTGACTTCTGTTCCGGAATACTGACCTCTGTTCCAGAATACTGACTATTATTCGGGAATTCTGCCTATCCTTCCAGAATACTGATGTCTATTCTGGTATGCTGCCACTTATTCTAGATTTCTGCCTTTCATTCTGGAATTTTGACTTTCATTCCGGAATGCTGTCTTTCATTGTGCAAATGTGCTCTACATTCTGTTATGCCGATGTTTGTCCCGGAATGTTGCCTTCCATTCTGGCATGCTAACTTCCATTTCAGAATACTGGACCTCATCTCAAAGCATCACAATAGTCAGAATGATTCATTATGTGGTGACCATGAATGCAGATGAAAACTCTCATCTCTGGCTCAAGACTTGTTGAGATAGCACAGAGACACTCTCAGTCTGTCCACATCAGTGTCAGTGAAGATTTCAGATTGTTTAAATAGAGAAGCAAGAAAACAAGTCAGCCTTATCTTTCACAAAAACACATGACAATAACATGTGAGAAAGAGAGTTTATGATCAGTGCTCCCCCTGCTTGTTGGCACAATTGTAGAGCACCTTCCTAATAAAGTAAACAGGGTAGAATGGACAGTGAAGGCTTGTAGTCTCAAACGACCATGTGATCGTGAACACAGCCGGCTTGGAAGCAATTCAACGTGTGCCATGTTGGCACGTGACTACTTGCTCAGCTGTCGGCAACTTTCTGTGATAGCTGTCTGTCAAACGGAGACTCGGGTCGGTGCAGATTTACCTGCGAATGAAATGGAAACAAGTAAAGGAGCACCAACACCAAACTGGACAGGACAAACTGGACAAGACCATACACTCATGGACAGAACCAACCTGGGTCGTGATGGAAATTTTAATATCTGTACATGCAGCCTCTCCTTTAATCATTGTTACTTCCCTGGGACACCCGACCTCCTGTTTCTCACTAAAGTAACAAATCCCGTTGCCTTTTTCCATTCAACATTGATGTCTGGGACCTTCCCAATACAAGAGACTCTGATGTGGAGAGAGTCCTGAGCTAGCATCCCACACACCAGGAAGTCAACATCAGAACTTCAAAGTATAATCAGAAGACAGATGGGTCTGTGACCGGCTAGAAGAGGGTGTGACTTGATTAGGGGGGGAGGCTACTGCAGGTATAACTGTTGCATGTTCCCCATGTTCTTTGTGTGCAACAACCCAGAGCTCTGTGACTCAGAATCTGCCTCATTGTTCAATAAATTGTAATCTTGAGACCAGAATTTATCCGCTCCTTCCTCATAAACCAACTCGGGAGGTGATCAAAAGAAACAAGGGGAATTTTAACCCTAACACTGTACCTCTGCATACAAGTGCTGCTCAGGCTAACACAGAGCGTTAGCTCTGGGCTAACGTTAGCCTGCCAGCTACGCTACAAAAGTAAAGCAAAGCACTTTTGGTTTGCGTTAGCTGGCGGCGAGCTGCGCTCTCAGTGTGTTAAGGATGAATTCAACGTGCCTGTGTAGAAACCTCCAAGTCCTAACCGTGTTTACCACTTACCTCTGACAGCTATATGATGCGACCATAGACATTAGCTACAACGAATGCTAACTAATCTTAGCTGCTTGTAGCCTGTCTACCCCAATGTGAACAATGACTGACACTTCTTCTTAAACTCAAGGTCCATTTATCTTAAGGCATGCACATTGTTTCACATAAAGAAAATAAACTTATTAAATAGAAGACAGAAAACTTACCAACAGTAGTTTCAAGCAGAGGCGGATGGTGGGTAGGACAGCATGTGTTTTTAGCATTACATCCCAGTCAGTGGTGTCAAAGCAGTCCCTCAGACCATCCTCTGCCTCAGCTGACCACTTCCTGATTGAACGTGTGGTTTTAGACATCCTTTTGACCAGGGGGGTGTACTGTGGTTGCAGGTGAACCAGAACCATAAACGCCTCGGGGTGCTTTGTCTGCAGTTTTGCTGTTACTGTGTGTATCTTCTCATAGGCAGCTGATGCGTCCGCGCTCGGTGGGGCATAAATACAGAGCACGATCACATGACTTAGCTCCCTCGGCAAGTAATATGGCCGCAGGCTAACAGTTCCAAGTCCTGACAACACAGTACCTTTTTCACTGAGACATGTCCTGGGCGTTCATTCGCACCAACGTTCATTCACATATATGATGAACCTCTGCTCTTCCCACAAGTGTTCGTGTCTCTGTTGGCTCTCACAGCAGTAAAGCCTGGTAGATCCACATTAGCATCCGGTCTCATATCAGTGAGCCACGTCTCTGTGAAGATGTATAAGCTGCACTCACGCTAACTCTGTTGATTGTTAAGCGCAAACAGCTCATCCATCTTATTCAGTAGTGAGTTGACATTCCTTATTATTGCCGAGGGGGTCATTGGCTTAAAATGTCTACGTGCAGCCTTTACTTCCGACGTTAGTCCTCAGTGCAAAGACTTCTTCTCTTGAAGAAACAATATCAGTTCTAGAATGATTGCTTCTAGGAGTTTGAGCAGACTGCTGTTTACAGGGTCTAAATTGGAATATGAACCTATTTGGGTTGAAGATTATTCCTGTAAATGTAAACATGAGACAGACATCCAATCTACTGAATTTCAAAGATAAGGGCTCGTCCAGGATTTGAACCCCGGACCTCTCGCACCCAAAGCGAGAATCATACCCCTAGACCAACGAGCCACATGTGACTTCATGTTTCAGTTGGTGGAAGAACAACACAAAGCACAGTTAGTTTGCAATTGGTAAAGATATGTACAAAGATTTCTGGTTAGGAATATATAGTGTTGCTCCTGAACAGGGACTTGAACCCTGGGCCCTCAGATTAAAAGTCTGATTTCCTGCAAGATCCACCCACAGAGATCCTGAACACATAAAACTCAGATTCCCAACCAGAATAGTAGCAGAACTGAAGACACCACTTGGAGGAGTGTCTTCAAAAACCAATCCTTGAGTCCAATGTACCAACCAGCACACATTAAGTGAAACAGGCATATCCACGCTTCAACAATGAAAACACAGATTGGCCGTATGGGGATTGAGCTAATCGGTCGAGCCCTATTGATTAAATGACGTTATGATGTTATTCTGGAATTCTGCCTATCATTCCGGAATACTGATGTCTATACTGGAATGCTACTGTTTTCTGGATTTCTGCATTTCATTCCAAAATTTTGTCTTTCATTATGGACTGCTTTTCATTCTGGAATGGTGTCTTTCATTCCGCAAATCTGCTTTTCATTCTGTTATGCTGACTTTTGTCCTGGAATGTTGCCTTCCATTTTGGAACACACGCTTCCATGACATCACAGGCCGCTGTTGGGTTAGAATTTTGTCTACCATTCCAGAATCCTGCCTATCATTCTGGAGTGGGTGGATGGATGTCTATTCCAGGATGCTCTCATTCTAGATTTCTGCCTTTAATTTGGGAATGCTTTCTTCCATTCTGGGATGCTTTTCATTCCAGAATGATGTCTTGCTGACTTCTGTTCCACTATACAGAGTGTTATTCGGGAATTCTGCCTATCATTCCGGAATATTGATGTCTATTCTGGAATGCTGCCACTTAATCTGGATTACTGCCTTTCATTCCGGAAATTTGCATTTCATTCTGGAATGCTTTTCATTCCGAAATGCTGCCTTTCATTCTGCAAGTCTGCTTTTCGTCCAAGGCGCTGTGTTAAAGTTGCAGTCTCCACTGGAGGACAATCCTGAGACAGAAACTGGTACACCCAAAGGATAAAACTCCCAGGGAGAAACACAGCAATATCATATATGCAGTCCAGTGCAGTGAGGAATGCTCTGATCTGTACATTGGAACAACCACTCCACAGGAGAATGGCTCAGCACAGGAGAGCCACCTCCTCAGGACAAGACTCAGCTGTTCACCTCCACCTCAAAGACAAAGGACACTCCTTTGAGGACAACAATGTTCACATTTTAGACAGAGAGGAAGTCAAGGAAGCCATCTATGTTAAGCTGGTAAAACCTTCTCGAGGTGGTGGCCTCATCTTTTTACCACATACAAAGCAGTTATTTCATCCATTCCCAGGAAGTTTCACTCCAAGTCACATGCTAACAGCAAGAACAATGGGCTGGCTACCAGCAGTCTCATAGTCGTTAGCCAGTCATTAGACACACCTGGCACAGGCAGCCAGATCATCACAGGTAATTATGGAAACATTTAGTGCTATTGTTTGTGAGTTTTATCCAGACCACCCACTGAGGTCTGCAACCACATATAAACCATGTTTCCCCACCAACAGATCAACAACTGATGAAGCTGCTTGGATGAGCAGCGAAACCTCTTCAGGAAAACTCTACAAGTCCAGACGCCTTGCTTCAATCTTCTCTACAAACATGCCAAAGCAAGCAGTTTTTACCAACAATGTTACACACTGAGTTTTGAAGGTCTTAACCACTAGTCTTAAGTTGGAATGTTTACGACATGTGTGAAAAATTGTAATTCATGTGTGTTTATAGACTCCCATGTTAAAATGTCCAACTTCACAGCAGAAATGAACATGTTTACAGCCTGGTACAAAAAAACATTCTGGTCTCAAATGATAGGTTCTCTTCTAGTGTCAATTGTATGGGGGTGAATTTTTTTTTTACAACTCACTTGTTTTAATTCAAAGTCAGCTTTATTGTCAAATCTGCTATATGTGCTGGACATACAGAGAATCGAAATTGCGTTACTCTTCACTCCATATATAACATATAACTAAAAACTTGTGTAAGTGTAAAAAAATGTACCTACAATGAGGCACACACAAAATACAAGGCACAAAAATGAAGGCACAATGCAGTAGGAGTGCAAAAGATGTATAGTGCAAGACAGTGCAGTTGGCATAATGTAAACAGTCCAGGAATGGTTTAAGTTATAGCAGCTTATATGAGACTGGATGACATGACTAGGGTGCAAGAGAATGCACAGGGTAAAGTGGCTGGTGCACAGAGTTCCTAACTTGGGGGGGTTCTTTTGTAGTGGGAAGGGGGAGAAAGTGGGGCACAGCAGGGAGAGAGTTCAGCTTCCTGACAGCCTGGTGGATGAAGCTGTCCCTCAGTCTACTGGTCCTGGCCCCGCCTGCGCAGTCTCTTTCCTGATGGCAGCAGACTAAAGAAGCGGTGTGAAGGGTGGGTGGGGTCTCCTGTGATGCGGAGGGCCTTTCGGATGAGACGGCTGTCGTAGAGGTCTTGGAGGGAGGGGAGAGGGACGCTGATGATCCTCTCAGCTATGAGCAGCACTATGCGATGAAGCGTCTTCCTGCAGGTGGTGGTGCAGGCTCCGTACCACAGTGATGCAGCTGGACAGGATGATCTCAACAGCCCCTCTGTAGAAGGTGCACAGGATGGAGGGAGGGGCTCTGGCTCTTTTGAGCTTGTGGAGGAAGTAGAGGCGCTGCTGTGCCTTCTTGGTCAGGGATGCAGTGTTGTTAGTCCAGGAGAGGTCCTCAGTGATGTGCACACCCAAGAACCCCGTCGATGGTCAGAGGGGTGTGCTGACTGTGTGCTCTCCTGTAGTCCACAACCATCTCCTTTGTCTTCTCCACATTCAGGGAGAGGTTGTGGTCTCTGCACCACTCGGCCAGAAGGTGCACCTCATTCCTGTAGACGCCTTGCTTCAATCTTCTCTACGTATGATGACCTGGATGACTGAGAATCTTCATCAACATCTTCCTGTAGTTTGTTTCATCTCCACCGGAGATGAGACCCACCACAGTTGTGTCGTCCACAAACTTCACAAAGATGTTGGAGTTGTGTATCTTTGAAGAAGAACTTGTTTCTGTCACAGCTTTTGCCTTAAACATAAGCATCTTGTTTGAAGACAAACTTTGACAAACATTGAAGGCCAGTGTTTGGAGTAGTTGTTTGGTTTCTCCATTGTACAGAACAGAGCATGCCACACTGCACTGGACTGCATATATCCAGGGGTGGCAGTAAAAAGCAGCTTCCCTGAGGGGAAACTCAGTGATGCTGTAACCTCTGTTATGCAGACTTTTTTTAAAAAATACTTTAATAATCCCAGAAGGGAAATTAATTAAGGCTGCTGCCAAGCAGTGTCATACAATGACCAGCACTGGAGGCAATGTGGGTCAAGGACACACAACCCTGCTCTACCACTGAGCCACTGCTGATGTTGCCTTCCCTTCTGGACTGCTGACTTGCCAGAATACTGACTGTTACTCCTGAATTCTACGTATAATTCCGGAATTCTGTTGACTATTCTGGAATGCTGCTGCTTATTCCGGATTTCTGCCTTTCATTCTAGGACAAACAAATGGACTGCTTTGTGGCTCTGTGGCTCAATGGATAGTGCATTAGACTTCTAGATAAACACAGGAGAAGTGATTCAAAGGTTGTGGGTTCGAGTCACTCTGAGGTGCGATGGCTGTCGCAATGGCTGCAGCACAGAGCTCAAACTGTACCGACCAGCTCAGAGGAGAAGAAGAAGGAGCAACATCACATCAGGAAGGCCCTGCAAACCTGTGGCTATCCCAGCTGGGCTGTCATCAAAGCCACAAAAACAAGACCCACAAACAACAAGACAAAGACAACAACTGGCTGAGGAAGAACATTGTCACTGCAGAACTGAAGAAGCTACTCGGGGGAGTGTTGGTCCCACTTAAGATTAAAATTTAGGGTGTTTTCACACTTGCTCCCTTTCGGCCCTCTAAACGAATGCAGATCGATGACTCAGGATTTTTTGCTCTATTTAACCCTAACTCTATTTTCCCTGAATGTGCAGTAATTTAACCAGCAAACACAGGAGAAAGCCGACATTGGCTTCAAGTGAAAACTACCCAGACTTCAGTGCAGTGGAGGAGTCTGAGAGCTCTAGTGGACCTGGTGTGAACAGAAAGAGGACTAAATTACATAAAACCAGTGACCCTGACATGATTTGAACATGCAACCTTCTGATCTGGACTCAGACGTGCTACCATTGCTCCATGAGGTCTGTTCACAGCTTCTGCTCTTCCAAGGACTCAGTTTAGCATGACATGATTAGCTTGATGTTCATATATGTGTTACACATTATTACTAGATGAGCTGCAGTGAAACATCCAAGCCACCACGTCCCAGCACATATCAGAGATGCAGAACAGATGGAACAGTCTTATGGAGTGATGGAGGCCATGAAGCCTCCTAAAGCTTTGAATGGAGCTGAAGTCATGATGCACTGACCTTTCTTTTTATATAATGTCTCATAAGTATTTGTTATAATATTGCCCCAAAAAGTCAGTCACACTTGTGTGAAACCAGCCTGTCCAGTTAGGATCAACACTGATTGTGGATCAGTTTCAGCTGCTGTTGTGCAAATGGAGCAGACAACAGGTGGAAATGAGAGGCAGTTATCAAGACAGCCCTATAAAGGAGGTATGTGTTATAATACTAAATTATGTCTTCAGCTACTTTTATACTCATTATTAATCCCAGATTAAGGTGTCATTTAGGAGAGAGATTTAAATTATATCTTTATGTAACTTCTGTGAAGTATACAAGGTTATTTACGCAATGACATGATACAGACCATGTATGTATTTGATTATATAAGCTTACACTTAGAGAAAAACACATCTATAACTCTTACAGAGAGTTAGGGAGGAACTCTTTGATGCGGTGAAGGCCGAAGCACTAGGAGGCATGGACTAAGATAAATCATCCAACATAGAAGGGACAAAGGGTTTCATAGTCATAAATGATAATTGATAATAAAAAATGATAAAATGATAATTAGTAGGTGGAGATAAAGGGGCAACATGTCCCAATATGGGAATACCTACGAGGGTCTTGAAGAACTGTGTATCTATTATGCAAATGTACCTCAACTTTCAATAAAACAAGCCTGTGTCCAGGGGAGGGGCAGAACACTTATGGACGGGAGTGAAGCAGACTGAAAGGCCTGTGTTCACTAGGTGTTCTCCCTTTTGCAAAAGGCGAAACTACAAAACCCAGGGTATTTTCTTTCACTCAATGTTCTGAATACAGGAGACGGAATCTGACAATCCGGGGTGACCAGGGAAGGTCACGACATTTTGGTGGCCCGTACGGGGATAAAAGGTAATTATATTTTTCTCAGATCCGTCAATTGAACACAGGGGTTGATTACGAACAGACAGAGGACATGTGGCGCGCCAACAATAAGGTGAGAAGACCTTTTATATCTGCATTGACTACTCTAAAGTTTAACGTGTCCCGAGCCTTAGTAGTAATCTGCCTGTAAATTATACGAACATTGACTGAAACAAAAGAATAAGAGAAATGGAAAAAAGAGGTTAAAGAATTCTTGTAAGAGTAAAGATAAAGAATAAGAGAAAGGAAAAAGGAAAAAGGGGTTGCAAAATCCTGAGTGTGGCGACTCCACCGGTGCTCTGACGAGAGGCCGGAAAAGCTGGGTTTGAGTCCCGGGGCTTGAGGAACCCTAAATCACTACATAAAGAGAGAGGAAAAGGAACAACAGGCAAACACATGGTATGGATGTTGGAAAGACTGGAAACTGAAACAACGACCGCACTAGTTAGGCGGAAGTTGTAGTAAGTCAACAGGCTTCCAAATTACAGACATATAAGATTCAGGTGTCGTGGAAGAGAGGCTAGTCTCAAATCCACTGGACTGAGTACTAGGGACATAGCGTGCCATATTTCTCAGTCGGCCTGAATCTAGATATTTATGACTGTGAGCCTCTCTAAAAGAGAGACGGCAAGAACAGATGAACTGTGAGTAGTCGGACTGGCTACAAGAACAGAGGAAAGTCCTGTGAGTTCAAAAGCACCCCTTACTGAGACACACAGCTGAGAGTGAAGCTGTAACACACACACACATACTGAGCGCTCATATTACAGGTAATGCATGAATGAGAAATGTGGATGAGTGCCAGGGACGTGTGAGCTGAAGCAGCAGCACTGCTGGAAACCTAACCAGTGTTAACGTAAAGCAGTGGTCTGTTGAAGTAGGTTCACTCACGAACTGGATTAGTTTTTTTCTGATGTGTACACAGTTTGGTAGACGACATAGAAACCTTGTAACTGCAGTTTTGTAAATTTGAATTTAAACTATAGTTTTGTAATTCCTACGTGAGCACGAGATTAAGACTTTAATGACTGACGACATGGACTTAAGTGTGCACAGAGACATGACTGACGACGGGTGGGGTCCGCACAGCCCACTAAAGACGGTAGAAAAACAGCTGACGGTCTTAGGCGACATACTGAACCAGACTTATGACTCTAAGACTGCAGCGGCAGAAGTGATTCTTATGAAGGATGCTGTAGATAAGTTGTTGGCAGAAAGATGTTGTGAAAGTTGATGGTGAAAGATAGAGGAAGTTTGCAGAAGGAGTTTTGGAGAAAAGAGGGAGAAGCGAGGTAAGACAGAGAGAGGGCCAAGGAAAGTGCAGAGCAGTGTGGTTGGACTAAGAGAGGAAAATTTAGAAAGGAGCAGGAGAAGGCGGAGGAGCGAAGAACTCAGTGGGCAAGATGGGCTTTGGTATGTCAGGGTGTAACTCACCTCATGACAGGAAAGCCCAAAGCAAAGAAAGGGAAAACAGAAAAGAGTAGCGACCCTCCCCCTACACACAATCTGATATACTGCCCTTTATATCCTTTGCCTAGTGGAGCAGCCTGCCCCACCTTAAAATGGGATCTGAAACAGAGTCCATGAGAATATATTAATCAAAGCAAAGACGCATGGATTCAGAGGGTGTGGTACAGGACCGCCGTCCTAAACGGGGTCCCAGAGAATGTGAAAAATGCCATGGAAAGTAAACTAGACATGGCAGATTGTGATTCCAATGTATGGGAGAGACATCTAAGATAAGATAAAACTTTATTAATCTGGAAGGAAATTCTTGTGCCAGAGGAATCAAGTTACATTAAATGCAGTTAAGTACAGAGTATGAGTGTATAAGTGTCACTATAATCCAAATCAGAGTATAGTACGCAGTATGGGGACAATATATGATACATGGATTTTTTAGTGCATCATTTGACTCGTGCCCAGGATGCAGCACACACAGAAAGTAAGGATGTACAGGAATTATAGACTCAATTATTAAAAATGCAACTGGCTGAGGCCAGACAAAAAGCTAATGACAAAAAGAAAGACAAAACTAATAAAGTCACGGTGGCCACAGAGGGCTCCACTACACCACCTGACACACCTTGGGTGCCACAGCTATTTTATCCTAATTATGATCAGCCGCCCACAGGGTCATACAGGGGCAAGGGACCAGGGAGGGGCAGCTGGGGAGGCCGGCGCAGAAGGGGTAGACCGCCTAGGGGACAGCTGAGGGGAGACTTCAGTCGTGACTGCTGCTACTACTGTGAGGAGCTCGGACACTGGACAAAGGACTGTCCATACATTATGGGGCAGTACAGCTGAGAGGGACAGCACAGTCGAGGGCGTGCAGCATCTGGTCCATAAGGGGCTTCTTTCCACCTGCTGGAGCTCCATGGAAGGGGCAGTTTTCTGTTTCCGGCTGGGAACAGGAAGGGGATAACATCTCCCGACAATGACACTCCCCACAGAGCAGCTCTGATGACATCGTTACGGTAGATCCGATGTTGTCTATGCGAGTAGAAGATGAGACACTGCCTTTTTTGGTAGACACAGGGGCCACCTGTTCTACTCTGATGCATACATCTTCTAAGAAACTGTCAAATGACTCTATCACAGTGATGGGCTTCTCTGGGGAGAAACAGACTCTGCCTATAACCACTCCAATGACTGCTCAGCTGGGACATCAGACTGTGTTACACTGTTTTGTATATTCACCCACAGTGCCTCTGGATATACTGGGAAAAGACTTGCTGATTAAGCTTGGAGCATCTATTTTATGCAGCCCTGACGGGTTGACAGTGACACTGCCGGACGGCACCATGTTCCACTGTAATGCCTCTGACACAGGTGGACAGTATCTTGTGAGACCTGTAGCTGACCCTTGTGCGGACATCTACTGGGGTCTGTTACATGCAGAAACACCACACGACCCGGGAATCCTCTCTGCCTACCTGCAGTGGAAGCCCTGGATAGCCCAGCTCGAGCCATATGTCACTCCCCCTGACCCCCCTCATGTGACTTTGTTTTATGACAGGCGGCAAACTGATTGGTATCATGATAACTTCACATGCTCCCTAGAGGAGAAAAACTGGTTGATTTTAGTCTGAGATATTTTTGTGGCATCTGAGGGCGTAGCAGCTGGTGTGGATTTTACACTAGAACAACAGGCTTGGTATATGATCAGTGATGAAGGGCATTCCCACGTCTTATTAGCTGTACATCCAAAACATCAGGCAAAAGAATTAGGTGGCATGGTTAAACGTGCCATAGCTCAAACAGATTGGCAACCTACACCTACATGTTTCAGCTACTAACACTGTTACATTAGCACACGAACAGCTTGCCAGATATCATGGAAGAGAAAAAATAGATCACCCTCTTGCTCAGGCTTTGATTAATGACTTACCGACACATTTATGAGCAGAGGGCCCCACTGATGTAGGCTTAGCGAACTGTGAGCCTGTGACATTCCGGGTTTACACATCTGAACCTTTGTGAATTAGATTTGGCTAACGCTTTCTTTTGTCTTCCTCTGGCTCATGAATGTAGAGATATTTTTTAAACTACGTTGCAAACTACACTGGTCTCATACAGCCACTTAGAGACCTAGTTAGAGAACATGGCATGTGTAATTTAACAGCCCACCTAAATTGGACACAGGAAGCTGAACACTCTTTCATTGAACTGAAATAATCTTTGGCTACAGCAGCAGAACTAGCCACGCTGGACTACACTTTACCATTCTATTTAGATGTCTCTGGAACAGATACCTGTGCAAACGGCATCCTGTTCCAGAGAAAAGGGGGAGAGAGAGTAATACTGATGTACATGGAAAAAGACACCCTCAGTGCACACAACATGCAGCAGGAATAGCTAAGCTAATTCAGAAAACTGAACACATGGTCATGGGACACCAGCTGTAAGTACTCACAACACATAGTGTAGTCGCATATGTAAACTCAGAGACACTCACACTCACCCCACTGAGACAGAGGAGAATGAGCAAGATTTTGGAAGCACCAAACATTACCTTCACACATGATGGTATAAACATGGCAGAGCAGATAGGAGCTGGAGAGCCACATACATGTGCAGAAAGGGTAATTAGAGATGAAAAAGTCAGAATGGATTTACAGGCCACACCACTAACAGAGGCTAGAAATCTGTTCACAGACGGGTGCTGTTTCAGACATGACACAGAAGGACTCAGAGCGGCATACGCAGTTGTTGAAGACACACGGGAAGAGATGAGGACGCTGAAAGCAGAAAGACTGGAGGGACAGCAGTCAGCACAGAGAGCAGAGGTGAGAGCAGTGATTGAAGCACTTGAAATAGGGGAAGGACAACACATCAATGTTTTCGCTGATTCAGCATATGCGGCAGGAGCAGCGCATGTGGAGTTGGGCCAGTGGCTGAGAGTAGGATTTCTGACTGCAGATAACAAACCCATAAAACATGAGGTAGAAATGAGAGAACTTGTAGAAGTCCTGTTGTTGCCTAGCAAGGTAGCTGTAATAAAATGCAAAGGTCATGGAACAGGCGCTGACAGGATCACCAGAGGAAATAATGCAGCAGATCAGGCAGCAAAGCAGGCAGCAGGCTATGTTGATCAGATGATTTTGATGTGTTCAGAAACGGACTTATCTCCCCCTGTTGACTGGAATGACTTAACACAACTACAACACAAAGCCTCTCCACAGGAAAAGACTTTGTGGAAAGCGAGGGGGGCAACTGACACAGGAGGAGTATGGAGGATGGACGACCCATACTGCCACCTGGATTGAGACAAACTGCCATGGAAGAAGCACATGGGCTAGGCCATGTGGGGTGTCGTGACAAACTGTCATTAAATTTCTGATTAACACCTACATCCCTAGACATGGTTTTCCTGAAAAAATCAGATCTGACAATGGAACACATTTCAAAAATAAAGACCTCCAGCAGGTGGAGGCTATGTTGGGACTGAAGCATGCTTTTGGTACTGTTTATCATTCACAGTCTCAAGGAAAGGTGGAAAGGATGAATCAAACCTAAAACAAAAATTGGCTAAAATCTGTGCACAGACCAAATTTATATGGGTTCAAGTATTATCTATTGTATTGATGTTCTGGTAATAACGCCATATAATCTACACCTTATGAGCTTCTTACAGGTCGACAGTTTCCTGGACCAGCTGGCCGGCTGAGACTGAAAGAGTATGTAGTATGATATTAATATAAACCATAATGAATTTAAAGCTTTGGTGTTAGCCGAGTGGGTACTTCTGAGGGTCATCAAAAGGAAGTGGTCGGAGCCAAGGTGGACAGGTCCCTATCAGGTGACGGAACGCACCTCACACGCAGTTCGGCTGAGAGGAAAGGGGGACACCTGGTTCCACTGGAGCCAGTGCACAGCTGCAGAGGAGCCTCAATGATCTCTACAGGACGTCCACGCTGATCTGAGGGCGCAGAAGTCTGAATCGGCTGATTCAGATACGGATCCTGTCACAAAAGGGGCAGAATAATCCCCTGACAGGAATCCAGGATCCCGGGTAGTCTAACCCCAGGGATCCGAAGAAAGAAAACACATCCTGAGGGACGAGAGGACCAGAGAACCAGGCGGGGCGCTGGATGATGAGGCAGACGGACAGGAACACATACATGAACTGATAAAACACAATTTTGAACATTCTTACTGTAGGATAATTTTCATTACATTTGAGCTGTTAGGAGTATCTGGGGGCGGGAACGGTGAAAGACCGACCGATTAAAATACCCCCACATACTATGATGTATAACATGTATTTGTTTTCTTGTTGGGATAACCATATTAGGGTTGTTCATAATTTCTTTGATCTATTGGTTACACTGCGAGTTCCCTGGACAGAGGTGTAAAACTACATATTAATTTTTATATTAATCTTTATACTGTTCTACTTGTACTTATATTACTTTTATATTATCCTATTGGTTATAATCATGGTTGTGGTTCTATTCCTCCTGACGGTCTATGTGTTGCTACAGATAGGTCAACACACTGTACTATCAGATCCATGCACTAACTCCACTAATACTTCCCGAAACACAGAATGGCACATGGTTCCTTGTCTGTGCTGTGTTTGTAGGTCATGACCCCTGTTGGAAGGTGGGATTTTGGCAAACACATAGTCTGCCTAATACAACCACCTCCACAATCCCAGAGAGTTCAGCAGTGCAGAGAAGCTTAGTGACAGGTAAGAATAATGCTAATTCAGGAGGGGTTGTTATTGTATCAGGAACAGAAGGATTGTATACTGATCAATGGTTTCAGGTTGCTACAGGTGTCACTGGCTACAGGAATAATTGGCTTTTATTAGCTGAACAGTCAGCTAATGCATTCCAAGTTGATTGTGTGGTCTGCTTGGGACCCAGACCTTAGTTACAGGTGGTGCCAGCTTCTCTGACCACCGACTGTTTTATACTAGTTATGACTCGCTCGGTTCCCCCTAAAAAATGCATGGAATGGGATGTTATATTCCCCATCACCAAGCTATCTGAGAAACATCCTGTTTTCCACAAATGTGGCCTCTGGAGATTTTTCTTGTGTTAACCTTACTGTTACAGGTGCAAGCTTAGGACAGATCAAGGAGACATGGTGAATGATCACTAACTTTTCACTAACTTTTTATTAGCTTTGAACACATGTTTACTGTTTGATTGTTCATGAGCTTTTACTTATATTTTTGATACATATAACCTTTGTCACGGTTTTCTTTGGGTGTTGGACTCAGAGTCCAAAAGGGGGAATTGTGAAGTATACAAGGTTATTTACGCAATGACATGATACAGACCACGTATGTATTTGATTATATAAGCTTACACTTAGAGAAAAACACATCTATAACTCTTACAGAGAGTTAGGGAGGAACTCTTTGATGCAGTGAAGGCCGAAGCACTAGGAGGCATGGACTAAGATAAATCATCCAACATAGAAGGGACAAAGGGTTTCATAGTCATAAATATGTTAGACCAATTATGATAATTAGTAGGTGGAGATAAAGGGGCAACATGTCCCAATATGGGAATACCTACGAGGGTCTTGAAGAACTGTTTATCTATTATGCAAATGTACCTCAACTTTCAATAAAACAAGCCTGTGTCCAGGGGAGGGGCAGAACACTTGTGGACGGGAGTGAAGCAGACTGAAAGGCCTGTGTTCACTAGGTGTTCTCCCTTTTGCAAAAGGCGAAACTACAAAACCCAGGGTATTTTCTTTCACTCAATGTTCTGAATACAGGAGACGGAATCTGACAATCCGGGGTGACCAGGGAAGGTCACGACACTTCTCCTTCTGATACACTCTGATAGTTATTCAGTTACAACATGCTGACTGGAAATCTGCAAAATGAGCCCTGAATTTTTAGAGAAAGTAGAAAGGACACCAGTATTACTGTCCAAACTAAACTAAAGGTTCCACTGAGATTTGAACTCAGATCGCTGGAGTCAAAGTCCTAACCATTACACCATTACACCAAAGTGCTAACCATTACACCACGGAACCTGCTTCTCATTGGTCTTCTTCTCCTCCTCTACCCTGCCGACTGTCAGCAGTTTGACATTGGTAAAGATACGTGCAAAGATTTCTTTGTGTCAACAAAGACTGAACACTTTGCATATCACTGTCCTCCATGAGGAGGCTGTCCTCCATGTCTAGATAAGGCTTGCTGTCTAGCAGCTGGGAGAAATGTCTTTTTGTGGCTGTGGCATTAGCCCAACATTGAATCATAAAGTTTATTTATTGCATAACAGGAAGTGGTCTTGTATTAGGGTGTGACCCTCCTGAGAAGCAGAACCTCTCCTCTGATAATTGTCTCTCATTGGACAGATATGAAAATTAGCCTGAGCTATCCGGGCTCTACATGTTACAGAGAATACTTCTGTGCAGACAGGTTAACTGAAACAGAGAGCACTGATTAAGGGTGAACTTCCTGTGTGTGCAGACAGTGGAGGTGGTTTCAGGTGTTGGCATCCCCATGGTTCAGATGAAGAAGTGGTTCCAGTTCCTCACAGGTCCTGTGTTCAAATCCCGGACGAGCCCACATCTTTGAACTTCAGTAGATTGGATGTTTGCATTTACAGGATTAATCTTTATTCCAACTTAGACCCTGTAAACAGCTGTCTGCTCAAACTCCCAGCAGCAATCATTCTAGAACTGAGACCAAATCATCAACCGCAAGCTCTACTTCCGACTGTATCCTGGGGAAGCCACTCCACGCCTGTATGGACTCCCCAAGATACACAAGGAAGGAGTCCCCCTCTGCCTCCTTCAGGTGATGCTTTATGGCCTCTGATGTCACCTGGAGATAGTGGAGAAAAAACAGACAAAAGAAGTGAAAGAGGAGCATGACAACTAGAACAAGAACAACAAAAAGTTTCAATTACAATTAGGAAAACGATCAGAAAGTTGAAAATGATGACAGGTATGATCTCTGCCAGATCCCCACCTTTGACTCCTGGAGAGTCTGAACGAGCTCCTCATTGTCAAGTATATTCCCCTTAGAGTTAGAGAGAAGCTCAACAATGCGGTCCTCGATATCTTTCAGCTGATTGCGGTCAGCGTTGATGCGAACAATCAGCTTATTGCTCTGTTCCTCAAGATGTGGACTCTCAAGACGCACCACATCACTTTAAAGAGAGAAACAAGTTGCAGGGTAATTGTAATTTTCAAGGGTTTTGGAGGTAGAGAAAGGAGAAGAAAGGGGGGAAAAGAGAAGGAAAAGGGTAAAGTTGTGAATGTGAGTCTTAAAGTTTGGTTAGAATTCAATATCTGTCTTGTGTCTACCTGAGCAGTTGGTCCTTCAGGCCAGACTCAGTCACAGTGAAATTGATGATTGTAACTTTAATACATTTCTGGAAAACAGAAAAAAATGTACATGCCAAAAGACACATTTTACATTAATCGAAGCCAGGATCACACACACTACAATTCTAATGAAACACTAATTAATTTATGCCAAGTGTATTAGCATTCAAGGAAACATGATCAGACATGGAAACACAATAAAGAAGCAGTGAAAATATCTTAATTTAGTGCAAATTTGCAATGCTGAACGAGCTGGTTGGTGTCCTTTCTACTGTATGAAGGGAAGCTTGGTATTGTTGCGTTAGGTATGCTGGGGCGGAGGCCAGTCTGTGACTTTGTCTCTGACTGTGTCTGAAAGGTTCTATTTTCATAGAATACATATGTCCTCTGAATTAATTTACGCCACCTGATCCTGTGGGTCGATCATAAGAGGCCAGCGACGGTCTTTGGTTACCAGGATTGCATTCTCTGTAGATACAGTGTCACAGGGCAACCCTTCAGTGTTCCACTGGAGGATGTCATATGGATCACTCAGAAAGTCGATCAGGCTGAAGGGGGAACTGATGGGTATGTTTAGCTTCTGACACTGCTTAATCCACTGGGGAACAAGAGTAAACAGGGTATATGGTATTAGCTGTTACTGCTTTTTCACAATATGTTTCTAAAAAAAAAAACTCTAGACCAGGCTCACATTGCCGATACCAGCTGCACACTTTATCACAGAGGCCCTAAAGGTTTTAAACCATCCCATCACACTGTACCTACCAGCTGTCTATGGTGGGAAGTGAAGGCTCCATAGTAGGCAATGCAGGCAGCTGCAATGCATACATTTCCCACAACACTGTTGATGTCCTGCTCAAGATTTGCAACATTTTTTTCCCAGCGTATCTGCTGTCCCCCAGAGCAGAAGTCAGTTTCCCTGCTCTGTCCAGTCGAGCCTGTGTCAGAGCCATTTTGTAGGTTCTTCATCTGATCCTCCACCTCCTTAAGTTGTTGTTGCTTTTCCCTTAGTGTTTTCTTGGTTGTATCCAGCTCTGCCTGCGTAGGTAAGGGTAGCGGGAGAAGAGTATGCAGACCAGTCCCGAACCCTGAACACGCCCGATTACGGAACTGACAGAGAGAGAGTGGCAGAGAGCGCGAGCTTTGAGCAGACGGAGACAGACAGAGTTCCTTTTTTGGTTTTTGGCCTTATTCGTTTAGATTACTTTATTACTTTTATAGTGTGTTTTGTCGCTCCCCGTGGTCCTAGGACTGTTGGACTGTTGGATGGATTTAAGATTGGGAACACATCAGTGCAGGGGAGGGAGATTTGATTTGATGAGTTGGTGGTTTCTTTCCTGAGCTTGCCGGCCTATGTGACGGATCAGGAGATTCTGGAGAAATTAGAATCTTGGAAGGTGTCAGCAGTGTCCCCAATAAAGCGGCGTATGTGGCCGGGGACCAGGGTGGCAGACGGTACAAGATTTGTAAAAGTAAAATTTAATGAGACGGTTCAGTCTTTGCCCTACTCTGCAAAGTTTAGTACGGCAGCAGGACCCGAGTTCTTCCGCATCATCCATGACCGGCAGGTCCGCGTCTGTCGGATCTGCATACAGCCGGGGCACATCGTGAGGGACTGCCCGGAGTTTTTTTGTAATAAATGTGGGGTCCAGGGGCACTACGCCCGGGAATGCAATAAAAAGATACAGAAATGTCAAATATGCTATAATAAAATGGAGGATTGTATTTGCGCAGAGGAAAGCAACGATGAGGACAGGGAACTTTTTTCAGACAGGGAAGAGGAAGAGTCCAGCATGGAGGAGGAAGTGGCTCAGGAGGGAGGGGCGCAGGGCAGTGCCACTGCTGCAGGGATGCAGGTCGATGCGGGCCAGGCCATGGCGCCTGGTGCCGTGGCAGAGCAGGAAGCAGGTGGGGAACGGGGCGTTCTCCCAGCGGAGGAGGGAGCTCCCATGGCGGGCTCTGCTCCCGAGCGGGCAGGGGGGGCTCGCGCAGAGGGCCCTGCCCTGGTCCCTGAGGTTGACAGGCCAAAAGGCGCCCCTGAGAGGGGTAGCGCAGGGGTCAGGACGCAGGCGGGTGTAGATGGGGGGGGCAACAGACCCTGCCCGGAGGCCGCCTGGAGACGAGGTGGATCTGGCCTTAGGGTCCAGCCTTGATGACGTTGGCCCGGAATTAGTCTCCCAAGCCGAGAGCGTTGTGTCAGGCGACGGCTTCCTGAGACCCGCCTGGCGCTCTACCGCATCCCTGCTCGCTGGCAGGGCGAGAGCGAAGGAGAGCACGCCTGGGTCCTCCCTCCTGGGCCACAAGCAGATCTCCTCAGACTCAGATTTAGAAAGAGAAATAGGACCAAGACTGCTACACAGGAAGAAAGCGCAGGACAGTAAACCGGGGAGAGTAACTTGGAGAACAAGGAAATGAAAATAAAACCATCTATATTAACTATCATCATGATTGTTATAACGTCACTGAACATCATAAGTGCAATAGAAAAAATTAAGGACATACTAAACAACACACACTCAGACATCCTCTGCCTGCAAGAGGTACGATGGGGCACCGACCTGTTGGAAACGGTGAAAAAACACTGGGGAGGGGACATTTTTTATGCCCCTGGACCCACGGGCCAGGCAGGCGCAGCAATTCTGTGCAAACCGGGCCTCCCCTATGTGTCCTGCGTACATGCTGGCGACGGGGGCCGGCTAGTCGTGGCAGATCTGGGGAAGAACAGAGAGAAACTAAGAATCATGAGTATTTACTGAAGTAATGAGGAAACAGAAAGGAAAGAATTTATTAGGAAAAAATTAAATAAATGGATAACTGGGAAATGCGTGTTGGTGGGAGATTTTAACATTATTTTAACAGCAAACGATACCTCAAACGGCAATACACTGAAAAATGACGTCAGCAGGCAAGAGCTCAACCACCTAATTTCAACCCGTAACCTCACAGACATCTGGCGAACACTCAACCCGGACACTAGGGACTACTCCAGGAGGCAGAAGGGGAGTCAGAGGGGAGCTGAAGCAATCGCGCATCGACCTGGCTTTGGTGTCTCCTGGAGTAGTCCCCATCACAAACTCAGTCAAATATATACAGAACAGATGGAGGGATCACTCACTTCTCCAGATCCAAATACGGATGGCCGGCAGGTCCAGGAATGGGGGGTTATGGATTTTAAATAGCAGTATTTTAAAAGACGAAACATTCATTAACAAAACTAGAAAATTTTTGAACGATGTGCGAGAGGAAATGATAGAAAATGATGACTTACTGGGATGGTGGGAGGGAGTGAAGGAAAGAATCAAAAAGTTGTGCATCAGATACCGTAAAAGGAAAAAGTGGGAGGAAAAGCAGGAAGAGAGGGAACTGCTTGAAATAATCCAAACACTGGCAAATAGGTTAAAACAGGTGATAGAGGGGGTGGTGGGTCCTGGTCAGGCATACGGCGTGCCGGGCAGAGACATCTCGGACTCTGTCCTGGCTGATCAGACACATGTGCACAACCGGGTGTTTTTTGATTAGCATCGACTTTGAAAAAGCGTTTGACCGTGTTGAACACGCCTTTTTGTGGCGAGCCCTGGAGAGGCTGGGGTTCGGAGAGCGGTACATTAAATGGATCAGGACTTTGTACAGCGGGGCCACCAGCTGCGTTAAAGTGAATGGCATGTGCAGCGGTGCGTTCTCGCTGGGCAGGTCCATCCGACAGGGATGCCCGCTGTCTGCCATGCTCTTCACCCTGGTCACGGAGCCTCTGGCGGCAGCGGTCAATGGTGACGAGGGCATCCAGGGCGTAGAGGTGGGTGATTCTGCGTACTGCAAAATAGTGCAGTATGCAGATGACACAAATATCACAGTGGTGGATAAAGATAGCGTTCAGAGGGTGGTGGGAAAAGTAAAATCATACTGTGAGGCATCGGGAGCTAAAATGAACACAAAAAAGACACAAATCATGAAGTGTGGGGCGGAGCAAAGCACGGTGAACACATGGGGGTTCCAGGACACGGGAGATATGGTTAAAATACTGGGAGTATGGATGGGGAAGAACGAAGAGAAGGCAAACAAAAAGAACTGGGAGGGAGTACAGGGAAAAACGCAAAAGGTAATAAACATGTGGAAACAGAGAAGGATGGGGATAAAAGGGAAGGTCACCGTCATAAACTCACTAGTGCTCTCTTTGGTGAACCATGTGCTGGCTGTGGGTCCCCTGTCTCCGCAGCGGGAAAAGAACATCAACGAGGTCATCGGCAGCTTCCCGT
The DNA here is from genome assembly GCF_900634625.1 of Parambassis ranga. Lineage (NCBI taxonomy): Eukaryota > Metazoa > Chordata > Actinopteri > Ambassidae > Parambassis > Parambassis ranga. The sequence continues at coordinate 4,287,392 of NW_021144778.1, forward strand.
GGGGGTCAAAGATGAACCAGGTAGCCCACGATGTCATGATCCAGCCGGAGGACAAAGGCGGCCTGAGGCTAGTCAGCTTAGACTGCAGAAAACACGCACTAAGAGTCAAACTGGTCAAAAAAATCATAACACCCGACAGCAACAGCTTCATATGGAAACACTTTCTCATGCAGGACCTGCATCTCGGGCCACCTTTGGGCCTCTGGGCCTCTGGGCCTCTGGGCACTCTGCCAGAGGCGCTCCTCCGTGAGCGTGGGGGTGACCGACCAGGAGGTGTGTGCTAAGCTGGCTGCCTCCATCCCTCAGCGGTGGCTTAAGCTGCTGGGGGAGAAGAGGCAGCCAGCACCAACTAACGAGAATGTGTGCAAGTTCTCTCTCCCGCAGGCCGGAGCCAACCTTAGTGACATCAAGACGAAGGCCCTCTACCAGATGTTTGTCCACGGCAGACGGAGAGCCCCAGCAGCTGACCGGGCGTGGGGGAGGGCCTTCCCCGGCCTGCGGGGAGAACGTATCTGGGCCACCCTAAGGAGGAGCACAGCCCCTGGCAATGTCTATAACACCGACTTTAGACAAAGACACAGAAAGACACACCCTGGGATCGTGCTGCATCAGATAAATAAGGAGGTCTTTGCCAGGGGCTGTGCTATCTGCGGAGCAGCGGAGGAAACCATAGAGCACATGTTCCTGGACTGTCCGGCACTCACCCCCTTTCTTAGGAGGCTGAGAACCCTCCTCAAGGAGGAACAGGCATGGCATGGGAGGAGGAGGAAGAGTGGAGACTGTTCCTCCTCTTTGGGGACACATCCAACTACAAGCAACAATACAATAATCAACCTGACTGGACAATTCGCAAAACATGCAATATACATCACAAGAAACACAAAACTGAAGGAAAACCGGAAACTGAACACCTGGGATTTTTTCACATTGACACTAAAACAATATGTAAGAGCACTGGTGGGGAGGGGAGCACGCCTTCGGGCAAAGATTTTGGATGGGCACAATTTATTTTACATAGAGAATGAAATTGTGTATTTTTGTTTCTGAAAATATTTTCACTTGGGTGTAACTAAAGTGGGGTTTTGAGGTATCCTCTTAGGACACGAATGAATTATTGTATTTTGTTTTCTGTAAATATTTTAAATTAATATTTTAATAAATAAAAGATAAAAAAAAAAAAAAAAAAAGTCCTCCCCTCTGACTGAGCTCGCCTGCTTCCACTCCATGTTGATTGGCCACCCTGATTGTTCTCACCTGTGTCCTTGTGTATATAATCCCCGAGCTTCTCCTGGTCCTTGGTCAGTGTGTCTGTTCCACTCTGTGTGTCCTCTTTGTTCCGGTCTCACTCTGTGTGTCTGCAGTTGTTCTCCTGGATTCACAGTTTTTTTCCATGTTATTTCTTTTGTTATTTGAGTTTCTCTTTTTTGGGTGTAAGTTTATGAACTCACCTTTAAGTCTCCAATAAAACCAGTTTATTTCACAGACATTTTTTTAAAGTAACAATTGTTTTATTTGAAACCTCGGCTCTGAAGGTGTTCATATAGATGCATAAAGGCCTGTTCAACAGCAGCCACTTCCAGTACTGAACCCCTTTTCTCCACTTGGCGACACACCAGCTGAGAAACCATTGGCTCCATCTAGTGGGCCAAGTTGAAACTGCTATGTATTCAGATTGTTCAGCTCACTTGATCTGGTGCGAGTGCATGTGCTTCATTTTTAACATGTGCTCAGTTATCTTGTTTTATTGGTTATATCTTGGAGCTGGAAGGTCAGGTCTTTTTTTGTCATAATTATTTATAATAATTCAGCTCTCAAGCAGGACACATCATTCCCTCCCCCCCCCAAAGCACCTCCTAGTCACCCCATAGTCCCACAGCAGCTCATCACCAGTATGGATATTCTTAGCGCTGCAAACAGGATGACTTCCGATGTTGGGATTTTTGGGGGACTGATTTTAACAGGACCCAGGCTCCCAACACCTCTGCACAAGTGGGTTTATTCTGCCCCCATCCTGCCTGGATGCAGGCCTTGAGGCCTTCTTCACTGCAGGTATCACATGTGGGAAGGTTTTAGGAATGAAGAACTCCTCTACTTTCTTCAGTGGTGTAACATTTTGAGCTACAACTTCTCATCTTCTGTCAAAAACTGTGGTCATTATTGTTCCCAGTTCATTGAACATACAGTATATTGCCAAGCTGCTGATTGCAGCTTTAGTGTGACTGGTTTTCCAGAAAAAGTGAGCTTGATGCCTTAATAAACTTCCAACTCCATCTCCTGAGGGTTCATTAAATGATGACATTGCACCACCAATAAACAGCTCCACACCTCCAGAGCCTTCTGTCTCTTCACATGCCTCCAGCACTCCCCCTGCCATAAGCAATTTCCCTTCTGGGATTATTAAGGTATTTCTGATTCTGATTCTGAAGCCCCCTGAAAAGGTACATCTGTCTATCCCAAGCAAGTGGATAGTTCAGGATGAAAATCTGAAGAGGAAAGTTTAAAGGCAGAATCAGGAATCTGTCAATAAACTGAAAGAACAACTGAATACAGTTACTGAAAAATCTGTTAACACTTTTCGACCCACAGCACCCAAAAAACAAAAACAAGCACTCTTCAAGACCTTCACAGAGCATATAATGGCAACAGTGATGAAATGCGCAGGATGTCTGACCGGCAGCTCATCAGATACAAACCATTCTACATCACTGATCACAACACCTGTGCATGCCATCAACATGGAAACATGAGGCTTTAGACTACAACTGTTTCAAAGTGAGGATTAATCACAACATATTTCCTCCACTGACTGAACAATATAATGTAATAATAATAATGATATTCTTTGTGAGCCTTTGTGTTTTTATATGAAGGCTCTAGCAGGAGTATCACATAACCCAGGAAGCGCAGCATGCACAACCTCGGCCCTGAGCATATCAGCACATGCTCCTAGTGTGGACATGACACCAAACCCTTTGGCATATTCACAATCCCATCTGCAGAGGATTGCAAATGGGAGTCCCCCACAAGAAGAACAGGAGGCTTGATCCTCACATGGCAGCCGTCGATTGCTCCAGCAGCTTTGCAGAAAGCTCTGTGTCTCGCCAGCCCTGCAAGCCCCTGCTTACTGCTGCCAGGTCTTCTGCGGTCTTGGAGAGGTAGATGACCTTGTGGCGAATAGCCACCACCTCGATGGACTATGCGGTAAACAGTGGTGCAGGGCATCCCGAACACCCTTGCCACCACTCTGTAGGATGTCCCACTCGCCAGCCAGAAGAGGAAGACCAAGGTCTCTATTGTGGCACCCCATCCATGTCTTCTTTCCTGGTGTAGAAGCTCCAGCAGCACCGCCAGGGACTCTCTGCTCAGCCCGCCGGAGCTGCCTCTCCTCTTTGCTCTTTTATTTGGAAATGGATTGTCCTTGTGTGTCTCCATGTGTGTTACTTGCTCTGGTTTTCCCTCCTGTGTGATTGTGGGCCGCCCTGATCATTTTCACCTGTGTTTCTTCACACTCGTCTGTCTTGTTGCTCTGTGTTGTGACCATATTAGGAAGCAGAGGACAGAGCAGGGAAGCAGGGAGGGGCAGATACCTCTGTACATGTGTGGCATCCCTGTGTCCTTCTGTTCTCTGTGTTTAGTCCAGTGATCACACTTCAGATTATCTTCCTGTTGGACGGTGAGTCTTTCTTCACACATCAGGCAGCTTTGTTTCCTCTGAGCTCCTCATTTGCTGTTTTTTGGGGCACCAAATTAATGTAGGTTAAACTTTAGGCTGTAGAAAAATGAATGCCTTAATGTTTGATCAGGTTATGTCAGTCGACATATATGACAGGTTTTAATGTAGGCACAAACACCCTTTAATAAGAAAGCACCAAGCTGGTAGAGGCAGGACTGATGTGTTCCACTAGGTGTCAGTAAAGCCTGGAGAACTAAACGGTGGATGAGTTTAATAATAATTGTATAAAATGTGTTGGCATGCTGTCTGTTTTTAATCCACCATTCGACCTAAGTATAATAGTGACTACATGAACGTCTCTTCATTTAGACAGCGTTGTTCACTAGAACACTGTGCAGTGACACAGCTCCCCATCAGCTTCAAGTAATGTTCTCACTGTGTCACTCATTCCTGTTGGTCTGTAGATGGAGCTTTTACTGAGCAGCAGCCAGGTTCAAAGTCTTTAATGCAGCCATAAAATGGTGGAAACCTGTGCAGTAACATGTTATCATCCATCACTGATTAACAAGCAGAGATCCAATGCAGCTGTAGAGAGTTATGATGCACAGATGGTGTTCAGGAATCAACATTTCTAACAGCATAAAATGAAGTGTTTCCAGAAACCTGCATAGGATTATGAAAACTGAGAATATCTCATCTGCCCACTGTTTTCATCCACTCACAACTAATCAGCAGACTGACAGATCAGCAGATCTGATTCTATTTACATTTCACACAGCGTCAACATGTTTATGCAGCGACCAGTAGGGTGTGTCTGATTTTGTCAAATAATAACTACAAGGTTTTCTGTAAATCTGTTCTTTGCCACTAATAGAGTGTCACTGTGGGTTGTAATCTACCTGCACACAGTTCTAACACAGTTGTGTAAATGATGTTTACCTACATGTGTGGAGCTGATGGATTTGTTTTCACTGAAACACACTTTATTAAGAAGGTGTGTTTCTCCTTCCTTACAGTCAGATCAAGGTCTGTAACTGTAACTGATAAGAACTCTGTGCTGGTTCAGTCTGTGAATGTTTGACCTGAGCTCTTTGTTCCAAAGGTCAGAACACTGTCATCATGTTTCCTTAAAGAAGCCTTGAGTGTGACGGTGAATCCAGAGAGCTGAGCCTTTCTGTGCATCAACAGAGCGTTGAAAAGCTCCTGCTGTGAGTTCCATGTTTGTTCTTTCTCTGCTGTTTTCCTGCTGATGGACGTCACCTTCACTCCTCGGCTTCATCCAGATTCTTTTCTCCATCAGGAGGTAACAAACAGCAGTTTATTGATGAGTGTTGTTGTGTTACTGTGACTTCAAGTGTTTGATTGTTGTGCTTCATTTGGAAGATTTATTGTATCTCCTGGTTTCATGTTGTGTGAATTACAGAAGTATATAAAGCAGCAAACAGCAGAAAACCTGTGACACAGGTTTACACAGCGGCAGGAAAATCATCTGCTAAGCTGTTTTCTATATTATATTATTGATCACTGTGTGGAGAATTGGCAAATTAGCACTACCTGCAGGCTGCATAACTAGTTGTGTACACATTAACCTTTGATGCTGGACAAATTATGAACCCAACACTGGACTGAGGGCCAAAGGAAAAAAAATGAAAAAAAGAAGAATTTTAATGACCCAGTTCTTATTTCTCTTTTACATGTAATGGTCTAATATAGTATCTAGTAATGTGCTATAAACACCAATGGGCTAAATTGGGCAGCAGTGGCTCAGTGGTAGAGCAGATTGTCCAATAACCTGAAGGTTGGTGGTTCGATCCCAGCTCCTCCCTAAGTCATTGTTGTGTGTCCTTGGGCAAGACACTATACCCACATTGCCTCCAGTGTACTTGCTGGTGTGGCGCCCCTTGCTGGTCATTGTATGACACTGTTTGGCAGTTAAGCAATTTCCCTTCTGGGATTATTAAAGCATTTCAAAATAAACCTGGCAAAACCTGAGAAACGTTATAATACACACAAAATCCCTGGGTGTATCTGCCCTCTACAGTCAGATTTGGGATATAGATTCAAGATTCAAAGCGTTTATTGTCATATGCACAGTATAGAAACTGGTTTCCCTGTACAATGAAACTCTTACTTTGCTGCTCACACTGAATGCCATAAAGGTTTAAGAAGTCAAAATAGAATAATTTGCAAAAGAGCAATTTGAAGAGCAAAAAGATGCAAATAAGTACACAAAAATATAAACTATGGAAGTAAATGAAGCTATATAAATATAAATGTGCATGTGTGCTGCATCAGCTGTTGTGCAAATTGAGCAGAGAATGAATCATAGTACAAAAACTGTCAGGAGGTAAACAGCTGTACATGTGCAGTTATTGGATTTTATATTAAGGTGCATAAAGAAATAAATAGATAAACAGTATTGCAGTTACTGTTACTGCATGTGGACAGTCAGTGTGTAAACAGTCAGTGTGTGTGTGCGGGGTACAGTCCATTGTTACAGACTCCTGTCAGCTGTTGAGGAGTCTGATGGTGGAGGGGAAGAAAGAGTTCCTGAGTCTGGTGGTCCTGCACTTCACATTCCTGTGATCTTTGGCGACATGCCAAACGTCCTCAGCCTCCTCAGGAAGTCCAGCTGCTGCTGAGCTTTCTTCACCAGCTGTGTGGTGTTGAGAGTCCAGGTGAGGTCCTTCATGATGTGGACCCCCAGATACTTGAAGCTGCCCACCCTCTCCACTTCTAGTCCCTGGATAAACAGTGGCTGATGAGGTCTCCTCTCTTTCCTTGTGTCCACTATCATCTCACCAGAGTAGCCACCTCCCTCCTGTAGGTTGCTTCATCCCCGCCTGTGATGCAACCTATCACAGCGATGTCGTCTGCAAACTTTAGGATGATGTTGTCTGTCTGGGAGGCCACGCAGTCATGGGTGAACAGGGTGTAGAGGATGGGACTGAGGACACAGCCCTGTGGTGTTCCAATGTTTGTGATGATACTGGCTGAAGTCCTGTTCCCTATCCTGCTCCACTTTGCAGGGGTGGATCCTCCTCAGAGCTTTGTTCACCTGGGCTGAAGACGGCTGGTGGGGGTGAGGGGGGTGCAGTGGTCCAGATGTCTGTGGGTCTCCTATCTGTGTGGGCAGTGGAGGTCTCGAAGTGGGAGTAACGTGGAACGTGACGCACTCGCAGCATTAGACTGAACAGCAGGTCTGACGGACAGTGTTCTCTGACCTGTGTGGTTCATCCATGAAGGCTGAGTCACTGACTGACAGCAGTCAGCTGGTTTAAGGAGTTATAGAACATGGTTACATGACGAACGCCCATTTAAAAAGTATTGTTATTATCCTGCTATAGCGGACCATTGTCTGCCAGGATGATATCTGCATACAGCTAAAACTGTAACAGACAGAATGAAAAGTCTGTCAGCTGGAGCTCAGCTTTGGAAAGAGAGGAGACACTGAGGCAGAGAGGAAGAGAGGTGAGGAAGATGAGAGAAGAGATACTGTAGCTGCATTAGAAACGTGTTGAAGAAAACTAAATATATATCTCGATCACAACTATTAAATAAATACAGGTGTGTATAATTTTAATAATTTTTAATTCCCATTGGCAGATAGATAAGTGAGGAGCGACAGCCAGAAAATACAGAGAGAAAGCAAACAGGGAACTGAAGAGTGCTGTATGAACTTTGAATCTTCATGATGGATTTCTGACAGGCAGACTTGTTGGATAGTTTGTCCATAATTTGAATGAGTACTATCGGTACATGTATTTATTTATTCATTTACCTGTGTTCATTAAGCAAGGTCCAAAGTCAGTTTAGGATGATATGTGTCAGGAATTTGTCAGAGGAGCGGACACAGGTGCAAAACGCAGAGCGGTTCAAAGTTCAAGAGTCTTTTATTTAAGCCAGGAGGGCAAACAAAACAAACTAAAAATCACACTTAGCGTGGTAAAACTACTTAAACAGGCACAGGGCGTAAAAAGGCAGGAACAAAACTTAACAAGAACAAAGCAACTACCTGGATCAAAGCATGGCATGGCATGGACGAGACATGGACAGAAACAAAGCCCACACAGACAAGATGAACTAGCAAAGACAGAGGGGAAGACACAGACTATATACAAAGGGACCAGGGAAGAAAACGAGGCACAGGTGACACACATGAGGGCAGGGCAGGTAATCAACAAGGAGGGAAAACACAGGAAGTAAAACACAAGACAATACACAGGGAGGACAGGACTGCCAAAGTAAAACAGGAAACACAAGACAAGACTAGACAACTAAACACAAACCCAGGGAAACAAAACACCAGGACTACAGGAAAATAACAATAACTAAACACAGATTAAACTAAAAACCCAAAACAAGGAAAACAAAACCATAAATAAACACCAGGTCGTGACAATATGTGATTATTAAGCCCGTTCATATTTCCTGGAGATCAATTTTTGGACCTCAGTATTTTTAAATCTTTGGCTACAGCCCTGCGAGGCCGTCAGGTAAACGGTAGATGTAGCTGCAGACGATGAGAGAAGATGAAAAGAACTTTTACAGTTTTTTCTGATTGCTTAAACAATATCAATGATTCTTATAGCACAATTTCTAAAACTATTAATAGTTATGGCAAAATCACTCACTGAGTTTGCAAAACTAAAAGCCAAAAAACTGCTTTACACTCAATTTGCACTTTTGTAACACACAATTTGCAATTGTATAAATATAATCCACTTCACAGCACTGTTTTTGCTGAACTGTAAACACAACTCACTGCTTTACACACAATTTCCAAATGATCAACACACTCCTAGTAAAACTATACACATGTATGGCTGGTATTTACACTATTTTGCCAACTGTCTGGCTACACTGTCACATGTGAGAACTGTTTTACATCATTAGTTCACTTTGCAATCAGCATGAGCACTGTGAATAAGCCACAGGTAAGCTTCAGTGTGGAGAACAATGGAGGGAGAAGGAAACTGAGAAGAGTGAGAATTAGAGGAGGAACATGAGGAAGAGGAGGAGGACGAAGACTAGAAGGTGAATTTAGAGGAAGAGGACGAGGAGGTGAAGAGGAAGGAGGAAGGGTAAGAAGAAATAGAATTACTGATGTCATCGGAGCTACAATAGTGGATCATGTGATCAACCATGGAATGACCCTGAGGGAAGCTGGACAACGGGTTCAGCCTGAGCCGCTACACTGTAACAAGCATCATAAGGACATATTGATGAGAATGGGTTAGTACAGTTCCCTCACACTAAGTTTTGTAGTAGTACCATACTCTAATGAGAAAAACAACAATACTGTACATGTAAAACTGTAACTGTTACTGCACAGAATTACTAGACATCCAGCATCTGGAAGGAGGCATGCGAGGATATGGACCAGGCATCATGTCAGGCCTGGATACGGCACTCCAGGAGACATGTTCCCCGGTGCCTTGGACTAGAAGACATTGTATGTGATGTTGATGAAATTCTGTGGCCGGACCCAGAGAGACGACAAGACTGATTTTCTCTCTCTCTCTCTCTTTCAGTGAAATTGTATGTTTTCTTGTGTTTGTTTTGATGTGTGTGAATAAACATTCATACTTGAAATTTGAATCCCTGTGTGTTTATAGAACTATTTATGACAAAAGTTTGACCTCACATGGACAGACCTTGTGCACAGAGAAAGCAAAAGCCAGATGTGTTTTCAGTTAATACCATCAGTGTGTAGTTGGCACATTGTGTGCTTAGTAATATGGTGGTTTGTGTTACAGTTTTTTCTGATTGCTTAAGCACATTTCTGTAACTATTGGCTATTTGTGCAAAACTCTACACACAAATAAAAAAACCTTACACCAAATCAGCAAAACATTGTAGATCTTTTGCAAAAGCTAATACATCTTGCTTAACTCTTCAAACCTTTGTAAAAATGGTATTTTTGTACCACACAGTTAACACAAACCATCATATTACTAAGCACACAATGTGCCAACTACACACTGATGGTATTAACTGAAAACACATCTGGCTTTTGCTTTCTCTGTGCACAAGGTCTGTCCATGTGAGGTCAAACTTTTGTCATAAATAGTTCTATAAACACAGGGATTCAAATTTCAAGTATGAATGTTTATTCACACACATCAAAACACACACAAGAAAACATACAATTTCACTGAAAGAGAGAGAAAATCAGTCTCATTGTCTCTCTGGGTCCGGCCACAGAATTTCATCAACATCACATGCATGCAATGTCTTCTAGTCCAAGGCACTGGGGAAAATATCTCCTGGAGTGCCGTATCCAGGCCTGACATGATGCCTGGTCAATATCCTCGCATGCCTCCTTCCAGATGCTGGATGTCTAGCAATTCTATGGAGTAACAGTTTCAGTTTTACATGTACAGTATTGATGTTTTTCTCATTAGAGTATGGTACACCTACAAAACTGTGAAGGAACTGTACTAACCCATTCTCATCAATATGCCTCAATAAGCCTCATGATGCTTGCTACAGTGTAGCGGCTCAGGCTGAACCCGTTCAGGGTCATTCCATAGTTGATCACATGATCCACTATTGTAGCTCCGATGACATCAGTAATTCTATTTCTTCTTACCCTTCCTCCTTCCTCACCTCCTCGTCCTCTTCCTCCTGCTTCCTCATGTCCTCATCCTCCTCTAATTCTCGTTCTTCTCAGTCTCCTTCTCCCTCCATTGTTCTCCACACTGAAGCTTACCTGTGGCTTATTTACAGAGCTCATGCTGATTGCAAAGTGAACTAATGATGTAAAACAGTTCTCGCATGTGACAGTGTAGCCAGACAGTTGGCAAAATAGTGTAAATACCAGCCATAAATGTGTGTAGTTTTACTAGGAGTGTGTTGATCATTTGGAAGTTGTGTGTAAAGCAGTGAGTTGTGTTTACAGTTCAGCAAAAAGAGTGCTGTGAAGTGGATTATATTTATACAATTGCAAATTGTGTGTTACAAAAGTGCAAATTGAGTGTAAAGCAGTTTTTTTGCTTTTAGTTTTGCAAACTCAGTGAGTGATTTTGCTATAACTATTAATAGTTTTAGAAATTGTGCTATAAGAATCATTGTTAGTGTTTAAGCAATCAGAAAAAACTGTAACTGTGTGGTACAAAAATACCATTTTTACAAAGGTTTGAAGAGTTAAGCAAGATGTATTGGCTTTTGCAAGAGATCTACAATGTTTTGCTGATTTGGTGTAAGGTTTTTTTATTTGTGTGTAGAGTTTTGCACTAATAGCCAATAGTTACAGAAATGTGCTTACAGTTTTTTTCTGATTGCTTAAGCACATTTCTGTAACTATTGGCTATTAGTGCAAAACTCTACACACAAATAAAAAAACCTTACACCAAATCAGCAAAACATTGTAGATCTCTTGCAAAAGCCAATACATCTTGCTTAACTCTTCAAACCTTTGTAAAAATGGTATTTTTGTACCACACAGTTACAGTTTTTTCTGATTGCTTAAGCACATTTCTGTAACTATTGGCTATTTGTGCAAAACTCTACACACAAATAAAAAAACCTTACACCAAATCAGCAAAACATTGTAGATCTCTTGCAAAAGCTAATACATCTTGCTTAACTCTTCAAACCTTTGTAAAAATGGTATTTTTGTACCACACAGTTAACACAAACCATCATATTACTAAGCACACAATGTGCCAACTACACACTGATGGTATCAACTGAAAACACATCTGGCTTTTGCTTTCTCCGTGCACAAGGTCTGTCCATGTGAGGTCAAACCTTTGTTATAAATAGTTCTATAAACACACAGGGATTCAAATTTCAAGTATGAATGTTTATTCACACACATCAAAACAAACACAAGAAAACATACAATTTCACTGAAAGAGAGAGAAAATCAGTCTCATTGTCTCTCTGGGTCTGGCCACAGAATTTCATCAACATCACATGCATGCAATGTCTTCTAGTCCAAGGCACCGGGGAACATGTCTCCTGGAGTGCCGTATCCAGGCCTGACATGATGCCTGGTCCATATCCTCGCATGCCTCCTTCCAGATGCTGGATGTCTAGTAATTCTGTGGAGTAACAGTTTCAGTTTTACATGTACAGTATTGTTGTTTTTCTCATTAGAGTATGGTACACCTACAAAACTTAGTGTGAGGGAACTGTACTAACCCATTCTCATCAATATGTCCTTATGATGCTTGCTACAGTGTCGCGGCTCAGGCTGAACCCGTTGTCCAGCTTCCCTCAGGGTCAATCCATGGTTCATCACATGATCCACTATTGTAGCTCCGATGACATCAGTAATTCTATTTCTTCTTACCCTTCCTCCTTCCTCTTCACCTCCTCGTCCTCTTCCTCTAAATTCACCTCCTAGTCTTCGTCCTCCTCCTCTTCCTCATGTTCCTCCTCTAATTCTCACTCTTCTCAGTTTCCTTCTCCCTCCATTGTTCTCCACACTGAAGCTTACCTGTGGCTTATTCACAGTGCTCATGCTGATTGCAAAGTGAACTAATGATGTAAAACAGTTCTCACATGTGACAGTGTAGCCAGACAGTTGGCAAAATAGTGTAAATACCAGCCATAAATGTGTGTAGTTTTACTAGGAGTGTGTTGATCATTTGGAAATTGTGTGTAAAGCAGTGAGTTGTGTTTACAGTTCAGCAAAAACAGTGCTGTGAAGTTGATTATATTTATACAATTGCAAATTGTGTGTTACAAAAGTGCAAATTGAGTGTAAAGCAGTTTTTTGGCTTTTAGTTTTGCAAACTCAGTGAGTGATTTTGCTATAACTATTAATAGTTTTAGAAATTGTGCTATAAGAATCATTGATATTGTTTAAGCAATCAGAAAAAACTGTAAGCAATCAGAAAAAACTGTAAACTGCGTTAAGATAGGTGTCAAGTTAAGGCCTGATCCATAAAATATATGGACAGCGATTAAAAAACAAACTGCTGCGTGATGTGTGATGCGGTGCAACCAGTGCAGAAAGTTAGTGTAGAGCCCTGCCCTGTATGCACCCTTTATGTTGACATGTCAACATGTTGGTGTTATTTGGGAAATACAGTCCATAAATTACACTGATTAACGTCGCCCGCTGCAATGAAAACGGCTTCAGGGTGAGCCGCCTCTAGTGCGCTGATGATGTCATGGAGCTTGCTGAGTGCCGGTGTAGAGTTGGCTCACTGATGAATTTAAACAGTGGCCAGAAACACAGATGTAAACTCCCTTGGTAGGTAATAGGGACGGCACAGTATTAAAAACTCCACATCAGGCGAACAGTGCTTATGAACAGTCCGTACATCTCACACCACCTGTTGTTGATGAACACACACACCTCCCCCTTTCGCCTTACCGGAGGCTGCTGTCCGGTCTCCTCGGTGAATGGAGTGTGTCTGTAGCTGAACAGTGAAATCTGGGACGTTCTCTGAGAGCCAGGTTTCAGTGAAAACCAGAGCGCAGCATTATGTGTATCTAATATTTGCCATGAGGAGAAGTGTGTCAGTCCTCAGAGCTCAGACAGTAGCTGCTCATGTGTTTGTCCTTTCTATAGAAAACAGTCCACAGACTGTTACAGAGGAAGGTCTCAGTGCTTCACTCAGTCTGTTCACACTGTGACAGAAACACACATGAACACATGTTCATTTATTCACATGTTCACACATGGAGAGAAGTGACAGAATTCTGAAGCAAACACTGAATGTGTGTGTGCACTGTTCCACTTACAGCATGTGACATCAATAATAACAGCATCAGAGATGTTGGTGTGTTTACAGACTCACCAAAATAAAAGCCTGAGAACCAAACCTGGTCTGAGGCTCTGATGCTAAGCTAACAGCATGATTAGCCTGTTAGCATCTACATGAAGGATCAATAACAACATGCTGACTGTGTGTTTCTGTGTCATGTTGCTGTGTTTGTGTGAAGGTGTGAGCTCTGCTATGAGTCAGTGTGAGGACAGAGAGGAGGGAGTCCCTCCCTCTAAAAGACCTCTGTGTGGGGACCATGAGAGCCGGACCAAAGCTAAGAGGTAAGAGGACCGTCTCTAACTGTCCATGACTCTTCTCCATGTCAGAGCTCACACACATTATTCACACATCTGTGTGTTCAAGACCAAAGCAGCAGCACACTGCACACTCTGCTGGACCTGGACCTGGACCTGGGCCTGGACCTGGACCTGGACCTGCCAGCTGTGTGTCCATGAAGAGTGATCAGTCAAAGGGTCATCCCATTGAGTTCAAAGATGTTGATCCATCTGTGGGTCAAAGGTCAGAGTTAATGTCACAGCTGCAGTTTGTTTCCATCATTATTAAACCATTTAAAGTGTAACGTGATGTTCAGCATCATTTTTCCAGAAGAAGCTCAGAGTCAGTGTTTGTGATTCTATCAGGATCCAGGATGTGAGAGCAGACTCTGCTGGACCTGGACCCAGCTGTGTGTCCATGAAAAGTGATTGGTTGATGGGTAGGATCATTAGTTTCAAAGCTGATCAGCCATCTGATGATCAAAGGTAAGAATCACTCTGGAAGTGTCTCCATGCTGTGATGAGCTCTGCTGGACTCTTGGGGTTGTATGTGGGGCTGCCTGTCCCTCATACAAGTTTATGAACCCTTTAAAATCTTCTTTATTTCTGCATCAATAAAATCTGCCTCACAGAGAACCCATTCACACTAAAGTACAGAAAGCCATTTCAGTAATCAATCAATCAATAAGAATGTATATATTTAATGCTAATGTATTTCATGGGTGTATTTATTTCCATTCCTAATAAACAGATGAAGGAGTTTCTTCAGAGCAGAGCTGTTGCAGCCATCTTGTTACAGACAGCAGCATTAGCATTATTGTTATTGTTAGTCTCCCCTCTGGATGGGTTGTCGGAACAAGCACGGCGGATACAACTCGTAGTTTCCACACTCTTTATTTCACACGCACACATACTACATAAACTGTGAGCTGGACTAACTTCCAGCTGAACATTTAGTGACTCTTAGAACCATTAGTAAGTCTTAGAACCATCAGAAACTTTTAGCAACGTTCAGGTTGTAAACCAACGTGTTGTGCGGGTTCCGATGGTCAATCAGAAATAATAAACAAATTGTTGCTATAGCTGCACTTCAAAGCAACAAGCGTTGCTATGGCTACACTACAACTGCGCATACTCCGCAGTTGCATCATTCATGCATACATCATAGTCATGAACATCTATTACAGTCAAACACAGTATCTTAAACTTCCCACACCCATATCAGGAAATAAAGTTTTCTACTGGAAAATCCTACAGTCAGCTTCAACATCGGCCATAAATCAGAAATATCAGCAGATGCTGGCACAGCTTAAAGCAGCTATTCAGAGTGCACCAGGCCTGTTTGTGTCAGGGAGGTTGCAGACGGACTCAAGCGCAAGACGGGAGACAGGCAGAGGTTAAATTAAAGTAGTTTATTGTGCCCAAAAACTCAGGGAACACAGTTCAAAAGTACCAGATCTCAGGGCAAAACATAAGCGCGGCACAAGCCGGCAGGAGGGAAAAAAAACACACAGGGTTGAGTCACCACGGTTCTCAAAAGGACAAACCCAAAAGGTCTCAAAATCACACCAGGCAGACAAAATACAAAAATACTAGGCTCAGAAAAATACTCAGGCTACTTGAGAACAGGACGGCTGGAAGTCAGGTAGCAGACGAGACGAACTGGCACCAAGTGAGGGGAAGACGTAGACTATATACACAGGGATCAGGGCAGACAAAGGGACACAGGTGAGGCACATTAGGGAGGAGTAGGTGATCACCAGGACAAGGAGGGAGAACACGAGGAGGGGGCAGTCAAGACACCTGAAATGAGAGGGGAGTCAGTGATTTCAAAATAAGGCCGGAACTAAAGGCAAACATTCAAACAAAATACAAAGCAACCGCCCTGGCTCACGCTGGGACCCTGACAGTTTGGCCATTGATGAGTCTGCAGATGTTGCTGATAATGTCCAGCTCTTAGTGTGAGGCCTTCAGCTGTTTAGACTGGACCTCTGTAGTTCAAGAGGAACAAGGGTTATTCTGCTTTGTTTGCACTTTTTATTTATTTCAGTCTGAGGTTTCAGTTTTTTTCATCTGAAATAAAGGCATTCAATGTATTTGCCTGGGACTACTTTTATTCATGGTAACAGAGCTAGCTGTGCCCCAGGTAAACTGGTAAACCTGCATTGAAAACTGACAATAGATATTACTGAAACATATGAACATGTGGACATAGGGTAAGCTAATAAGACACAAGCTAGACATCAGTTCAGACCTTTGACTTGGAGGAAATGTGAACAGCTGGACCTCAGTGACTTTAATTGAACCCTGGTCTAAATCAATGTAAACATATGATGACAGTGGAAGTGGAATGGAACTCTTAAAGCTGTGCTTCAGTCATTAAAGCAGCAGCAACAGGTTCAACATGAGCTGGATGTGTGGAGGTGGGATAGTTTTCATTTTTTAATACAACAATGCTTGTTTGTCACCAGTCTGTTGACTGTTGTGTATCTGTTTAAAGTGAAAACACATCAAAACACTTAGTGAAGTGATTGTGTTGTTAAATGCTGATGTTTCTGTCACAGACTGCAGCAACCCAGTGTTCAGACTCCTGCTCAGGACGCCATATTTATGGTGAGTAAAAACAGCTGGACAGCAGAACTGAGGAAGCCACTCGGGGGAGTGGCGTCTTCAAAAACAGTCCTTGAGTCCAGTTGCCTCGATTTAATATATATATATACACACAGAGGGTACAGAAAGTATTCAGACCCCGTTAAATGTTTCACTTTGTTATATTGCAGCCATTTGCTAAAATCATTGAAGTTCATTTTTCCTCATTTTTGCATTTTTGTATTCAAAAAGAAAAAGTGAAATATGACATGGTCCTAAGTAGGGATGCACCGGATTTTCGGCCACTGAAAATGGCCCAAAAGTGCATCTTCGGTTTTCAGCTGAAACACTTTTTTCACCGAAACAACTCGGCCGAAACATGGGTTTGTCTGGACGCTCCAGCATGTCTGAGGTGTCTTTTCTTGCTCCATGTGAGCAGATAACTACAGAGATCCGCTCCTCTGATGCAGCTGCAACTGACGTTATTCTTTTAAGCAGCACTAAAGCGGTGGAGACGGACCGCGGAGTGAAAACGTTAAAAAGTAGACTCGTAGTCCATCAGCACACTTTTCACTGGTCAGATCCTCTGCACTTCCTCATGACGGTATTGATCTGCATTATAAAGATCATACTTGGATGTGGGAATAAAGCAGTGCACACGAGAAATGATCCAGGCGTAGAACCTCTTGGAGACGGGGAAGCGCACAGCGCCCCCTCGCTGTCTGATGTGTTCAGTCAGATCCTGCAGTAGAGCGCCTCATAAATCATAGACAGGCTATTCTGTTCTGATTCACTGTATATGTGACCTCAGATTTATTTTTCTGCTGGACATTTTTTTTAATTTGACCAAATGTTTATTTATGCACTGGCCCTATTTAAATAAAATGTACACATGAGTGGGGTCAAGCTAAGTTATTTATTTTATATTGTGCATTGTTTGAATGTGCTGAATAAATATTTTCATAATTTTGTAAATGATTTATTCTTTGAAACATAAATATTCAGTTGTGCATTTGCAATGCCTTGATTGTAGTGAGGTTAGTACACAGTTATAGCCATAAATGCAATGGTACTAATAACTGGCATAACAAGTTTTTTCCAGTGTTTCGGTTTTCGGTTTCCGCCAAGAATTTTCATTTCGGTGCATCCCTAGTCCTAAGTATCAGAGCCTTTGCTGTGACTCATATATTGAACTCAGATGCGTCCATTTCTTCTGATCATCCTTCAGATGGTTCTACACCTTCATCTGAGTCCAGCTGTGTTTGATGATACTGATTGGACTTGATGAGGAAAGACACACACCTGTCTGTATAAGACCTTACAGCTCACAGTGCATGTTAGAGCACATGAGGATCATGAGGTCAGAGGAGCTGCCTGAAGAGCTCAGAGACAGAACTGTGGTAGCAAAACTTATAACTACAGCAGCTGTGCATACACAACACTTCATATCAAATGTTGTAGATTCAAGTAATAAATGTATGAACATAAGCTGTAATATCATGAAACACTAAACTGTTATTCTGCTCCTAAAAGTCTGAGAGTTTATACTCTGTTGTTCTGATCCAGCTGCTGGAGGAGAACATTTTCAGGTTCGTGAAGGATGAGCTGAAGAAGATCCAGAAGCTCCTGAGTCCAGATTACCCAGAATGCTCAGAGAGTCAGAGGGAGGATGAGGAGGATGAAGAGCAGAGGAGCAGCAGAGAGTCATTAGTGCAGATCACAGTGCACTTCCTGAGGAGGATGAAGCAGGAGGAGCTGGCTGAGCATCTGCAGAGCAGTAAGAGGATTTGAAGAGCTTTAACATGATGGAAAGAGGAAATGTTTACAGTTTACATTTACACACTCTGCTGTTAATATGATGCAGACATCTGTGAATTCTTCTGACTGAAAACACAAACTGTTTGTCTACAACTGATGAACAGATTTCATGGAGACAGAAAATATTTATTTGACACATTTATTGTAGCGCTCATTTATTAATGACATTTATTGTTTGTTTAGGAACTCGTGCTGCTGAGTGTGGACGTAAACTCAAGTCTAACCTGAGGAAGAAGTTCCAGTGTGTGTTTGAGGGGATCGCTAAAGCAGGAGAGCCGACCCTTCTGAACCAGATTTACACAGAGCTCTACATCACAGAGGGAGGGACTGCAGAGGTCAATGAGGAACATGAGGTCAGACAGATTGAAGCAGCATCCAGGAAAGCACACAGACCAGAAACAAGCATCAGACCAGAAGGCATCTTTAAAGGCTCACCTGGAAGACAGGAACCAATCAGAACAGTGATGACAAAGGGAGTGGCTGGCATCGGGAAAACAGTCCTAACACAGAAGTTCACTCTGGACTGGGCTGAAGACAAAGCCAACCAGGACATCCAGTTCACATTTCCATTCACTTTCAGAGAGCTGAATGTGCTGAGAGAGAGAAAGTTCAGCTTGGTGGAACTTGTTCATCACTTCTTCACTGAAACCAAAGAGGCAGGAATCTGCAGCTTTCAGCACCTCCAGGTGGTCTTCATCTTTGATGGTCTGGATGAGTGTCAACTTCCTCTGGACTTCCACAACAATGAGACCCTTACTGATGTCACAGAGTCCACCTCAGTGGATGTGCTGCTGACAAACCTCATCAGGGGGAAGCTGCTTCCCTCTGCTCGCCTCTGGATAACCACACGACCTGCAGCAGCCAATCAGATCCCTCCTGACTGTGTGGACATGGTGACAGAGGTCAGAGGGTTCACTGACCCACAGAAGGAGGAGTACTTCAGGAAGAGGTTCAGAGAGGAGGAGCAGGCCAGCAGGATCATCTCCCACATCAAGACATCACGAAGCCTCCACATCATGTGCCACATCCCAGTCTTCTGCTGGATCACTGCTACAGTTCTGGAGGACATGTTGGAGACCAGAGAGGGAGGAGAGCTGCCCAAGACCCTGACTGAGATGTACATCCACTTCCTGGTGGTTCAGACCAAAATGAAGAAGGATAAGTATGATGGAGAAGCTGAGACAGATTCACCCTGGAACAAAAACAACAGGGAGATGATCCAGTCTCTGGGAAAACTGGCTTTTGATCAGCTGCAGAAAGGAAACCTGATCTTCTATGAGTCAGACCTGACAGAGTGTGGCATTGATATCAGAGCAGCCTCAGTGTACTCAGGATTGTTCACACAGATCTTTAAAGAGGAGAGAGGCCTGTACCAGGACAAGGTGTTCTGCTTCATCCATCTGAGTGTTCAGGAGTTTCTGGCTGCTCTTCATGTCCATCTGACCTTCATCAGCTCTGCTGTCAACCTGCTGGAACAACAACAAAGAACATCTCTGTGGTTTAAAGTCTTTAGAAACAAACCTGAACTAAAACATCTCCACCAGAGTGCTGTGGACAAGTCCTTACAGAGTCCAAATGGACACCTGGACTTGTGTCTCCGCTTCCTCCTGGGTCTTTCACTGGAGACCAATCAGACTCTTCTATGGGGCCTGCTGACACAGACAGGAAGTAGCTCACAGACCAATCGGGAAACAGTCCAGTACATCAAGGAGAAGATCAGTGAGAATGTGTCTGCAGAGAGAAGCATCAATCTGTTCCACTGTCTGAATGAACTGAATGATCGTTCTCTAGTGGAGGAGATCCAACGTGCCCTGAGATCAGGACGTCTCTCCACAGATGAACTGTCTCCTGCTCAGTGGTCAGCTCTGGTCTTCATCTTACTGTCATCACAAGAAGATCTGGAGGTGTTTGACCTGAAGAAATACTCTGCTTCAGAGGAGGCTCTTCTGAGGCTGCTGCCAGTGGTCAAAGCCTCCAACAAAGTTCTGTAGGTGGATTTATGAACCATTTCAAACATGGTTGATTTTTATATGAACAATAAAACATTGACTTCATTGTTCATTATTATTTTTTTCTCAGACTGAGCAGCTGTAACCTCTCAGAGAGAAGCTGTGAAGCTCTGTCCTCAGTTCTCAGCTCCCAGTCCTCTAGTCTGAGAGAGCTGGATCTGAGTAACAATGACCTGCAGGATTCAGGAGTGAAGCAGCTGTCTCGTGGACTGGAGACTCCAGAATGCAGACTGGAGACTCTCAGGTCAGGATCCAGCTTTTTGATCATCAGTTAAATTTATTTACAAGATCTGTTGGATTTTCCTTCTTTCTTCTTGAGTTCATGACATGTTTTGTACCTCCAGTCTGTCAGGTTGTCTGATCACACAGGAGGGCTGTGCTCCTCTGGCCTCGGCTCTGACCTCCAACCCCTCCTATCTGAGAGAGCTGGACCTGAGCTACAATCATCCAGGAGACTCAGGAGTGGAGCTGCTGTGTGCTTTACTCAACAGTCCAGATTGTAGTCTGAAGACTCTCAGGTACACAGAGACCACAGAGCATGAGTCCTCCTCAGTCTGTCAGTTTAGGTCATATATCCACAGCTGTTAATGGATGGATTGAAACTGCAGAGAAGAAATAATCACTGATCCCTGATGTTCATCTTCCTCCATCATTAAGTGTCCATCATGTTAACCTCACTTTTCTTTATACACGTTCTTCATATCAAAATACATACAGACTGATTTTCAGTCACACTTAGTGCAGATCAAATACAAAATGATGCCCTACTTATTAATGTCCTCAGCTGTAAGAACCACTGAATTATTTCCACAAACAAATGTTCCTGAAACAATCCATATGTGAAGCTTCAGAGGAGACAACAACACAATGGTAGAAGGAGGAGTTCCTTCAGTCAGAGACAGAGAGCAGGGAGACACTACAATATTATCACTGTAAAAACTACACACAGACATGAGTGAATGTATTTATTTGAAGTGTGTCAGAAACTCTTCCATCCATGACACATGTGAACCAGGCCTGTGTTTGCATATAGAGTGAAAGGAACAAACAGTCAGAGACAGTGTGGCTTGTTTGCTGCTTTGGATAAATGCACAATGCTGAGATCAAACCTACACTGTTGCTGCATGAAGAGGATTTTACAGTAAAGCACTGACAGAGAGCAATATTTCACAGAATGGAGGACATGAATAAACACAGAGCAGATCAGGAGAGACTCTTCTGGAGTCGACACAGATGAGTTTCAGTCTGTTTGTGTGTCTCTGACAAACTGAGGAACTCTGCTTCATGTTGATCAGCAGTTTGGACTCATGTTGGTTAGAAAATCATTCTGACTGTGTTTCTTCCTGCAGGGTGGAGCATGGTGGAGAGCAGAGGTTAAAACCTGGGCCGAGGAAGTGTAAGTTTGACTCAGTCTTTCCTCATGTTATTGTGCATGAGTCAGTGTTCTATCAGTCCATCAGAGCTGTTCAGCAGGAGAAAGGCTGCTACATGGATGATAGTAAATGGCCAAATAATAAAAGACATCCCTCATTATCTATTTAAGGCATACAAGGCTTGAACACTACAATGTTCCAATTGTACTGAATCGCAGCACTCAGCGGTCTGTGTGGTTTGTGGACATGGCCCAAAAACTTGTGTGTTGTTTAAAGATCTTGTATTAATGGTAAGAGCTCTCACTCCTTTGATCATTCACGCTTCTATACACAAACACACAATGATGCACACTATCAGGAGAGAGTGACACATCCCCCATAGACCCACTGTCCATTCCATTTGGGAGACCCAGAGGTGAACTGTCCCCTGCAACAACCAAAGCAGACAAAAGACAAAATCCAATAAGAGACCAAAAGGTTTGAAAAGGTCCAAACACAGGAATAAACAGCTCCACAGTCAAAAAGCAGGCAGGACTCAGACACAAAGAATCTCATCCAAAGGGTCAGACTGGACTGATGCACTGAAGAGTGAAGGCACTGAGACAGTGAGCTGTGAGCAGCATGTATATATCCCATATATACACAGTGTAATATTTGTTAGGTGGGACAGCTGAGCATTCTTGATAAACAAGCTTTGACTGACAGCTCTGAACAGACAGCGTTAAAAAGTCTGTAAGGTCCAGTGTTTCCCACAGACCAGTTGGCAATTTGTGGTGGCATCTTGGCGCCGGTGTCATAAGGGTTGGCGAGTCAGTCGTCTGGGTTTCTACAGGTTAAATATACAACTGTATGCTTATCTAATGAGTTTTAAAGCTACAAGAAGCATTTTGAATTGATTCAGTTAAGTCCTAATTCTCTCAGTCAGTTCTGAGTGATAAGACAAACTTTTTTACTAGAACCCTGCCTGGACTTTCCCCTGCCTCAACTCCATACATTACAGGCCAGTAGAATGAGTTTGCTCATACAAATACCTGGGGCCGTATTCACAAAGATTCTTAGCGCTAGGAGTTTCCCTTAGTGGTGAAATTCTAAGAAAATTCTTAGAATTATGATGTTTTCTAAGAATTTCCCCTTAAAATTAAGACTAAATCCTAGTAAAGATAAAAGAGGTCTACAGGTAAAAAACTGTTAAAAGTGGAGACTAGGACTTTTAAGAGGTTTCATCTTTCCTTGAACAGGGAGAGCATGACGGAGCGACAGAGAGAAACGTTTTCCAAGCTGAATGACGCTGAACACATCAAACGATATAGATTAGAAGGAGCAGGAATAACGTTTGTGGTTGAACATAAAGACTACAAATCTTAGTAAGGACTCTTATCTTTAAAGTCTCGGACGGAGCAGACTGAAAGTTTCATCTTAGTGAGTTGGTGTGTTTGACCCCATTGCTAAGCATGAAGCATTGTTTAGGAGACGTGGTGGGTTGACAGAATAAAAACATGAGATTGCGTTTCTAATAATATAAACAGTATAGAATGGATGGTGACATGAAGGCTGTAGTCTCAGATGATGATGTGATCTTAAACACAAACTGTTTGGATGGAATTCAGCCTGTAGGATATTAATGCAGGACGACTGGTCTCAGCTGTCACCAACTTTCTGTGATTGCTGTCTGTTACATGGAGGCACTGGCTGGAGCAGATTTACCTGCAAACAACATGGAAACAGGTGGAAAAACGCAGACACTGAACTGGATCGAGCAGCAGAGCTCAGTCTGAGCACAGTCCTACGACACACAGTTCTACGAGACACGGGGTGAGAGGACAGAGTGCAGCACATCAACGCTTCCTTTTGCGCACTTTGACAGGTTTGTGAGTAAAAGCGCTGGAACACCTGCACTGTAAGATGAGGGGAGATCGCTGCACATACACGGGGATCTGCTCGTACAGGTGATGGCTGTATGCACGTATTTTGAACAAAGTTTACATGAAGCATAACGACATATTCCCTTAAAGCCTAATGGATTATTTTCAGGAGGTCGCCACCCCCTAAACAGCTGTCCCAAGTGCCAGAGACCGTTTAAAGTCCTTGAGCGATCTGCATTAAGCATATAGGTCAATGTTATGTTTTCTATGTAAGAATATCACTGATGTTATATAATATTATTAAACAAAGAACTACAAAAGTCATGATGCGCCTGTAGCTCACTCATTCATAGTCTGGAGGTTTCTCCTCTGTCCTCCCTGTTTGAGGAACTCTTAAGCTCTTAGAAGCCCTCCTCTCTGCTCCTAACAGTTTCTCACCTTAAGACCTCTTTAAGGCCTGTGAGTCACTTTTATCTTTACTAGGATTTAGGCTTAAATGTAAGAGTAAATTCTAAGAATGTTGTTAGAATTTCACTCCTAATGGAAACAAATAGTCTTTGTGCATGCGGCCCCTGTCACTGTCCAATCAATGCTGCCTATATATTAGGAACGTATTCTCATGTTGTTCTGTCAACCAATCACATCTCATAAAACAATGCGTCACACTTAGCAATGGGGTCAAACCCGCCTCCTCACTAAGATCAAACCTTTAGTCTGCTCCTTCCTCAGAGTCACTCTGAGAATGTTCTTAAATCACTTTAAAGCTAGGAGTCCTTACTAAGAGTTTTTAGGCTAAGATAAGAGTGGATTCTAAGAATCTTTGTGAATACAGCCGCAGGTCTTTATATTATATATGTACTTTTTACTTTATATAAGTACTTTTTACTTTACTTTTACTTATGACATCATGATCAAAGTTTTGGACCAGTGCCTGAGCTTTACTTTACTGCATTTATGCCCATCGATGCAACGCTTCGGCCCCGAGGCAACGAGCCACCATCACATGGTTTTAATAGCTGCAAGGAGGAAAATAAATATTCATGGGTACTTTTTGGAGTCAGAGCTTGAATAACAATAACATTTAACACCTTGAGAAATGCTGATTAAGACTTTTCAATACTTTTTAAGGGCCTTCATTTTCCCACAATTCATTGATCAACTTTTAAGACTTTCTAAGACCCAGTGGACACCCTATCAGAAGCTGAGGCTTAAGGGGGGGAGGGGGGAGGCAGCAGCAAGGGACAGAGATCAGAAGGACACCCGGGGTGAGGCACACACCTTCAGGCTCACACACACACAGCACACTCCTGAAAACCACCCCACTGGTGAGAAACAGCACACTGGAAAGACCCACCACCGATGCTGACCACCCACTGCAGGCTCAGCTTCTACAGGAAGAAAGAAAACAGAATCAGCCCCAAAGATAATGCAGCAACAATCCCACCCAAAGAAAGGAAGATAAGAAACCAATAAACAGAAAAAGCACAAACACACACAGCCTAAAGCTACACTAAGGATGAGGCAGTCAATGGTGACATAGGGAGAGCCCCCAGCAACTAAAAGGGCAGCTAAAATACCCTAAATTAGTGCCGACTAATAAATAAATAAGACACTTGCTGAAACAAGGTGATGATGCACGGGGACACTGCTCAGATGGCACCAACTGCAGCTAAGGCCAGCAGTGAGCCGCACTAGGATGATAGACCAAGCAGTGGTTAGCTCTGAGCTTAAAGGCAAAACAGCAGCAACGCAACCCCAACGTGGACTCACAGGGCAGGTGCAGCCACAGGCCTAGTTTGGCCAATGCAGGGCCACCATCCCTGCCACAAAAAGAGCCTTTTATCATGTGTCAGATACAGTTAGCTGTGGCTGAATCCAATGGTTTACATGGCATTACGCTGGAAGTACTGCTGGAAAGGCTACATACCAAACAGGCAGCGTGGTGGCAGAGGAAGAACTGGCATGTGGCGTTCAACGCAGCCACACTATGGGCACGATGCTTGGACGGCCACGGCCAATGGCAGCACGAGCGACAAGGGAATGTGTAACAGCGTGTTTTATAAAGCCACAGCAAAAGAATAAGGAGATGGACAGCACTTAGCCACATGTAGCCCACCTGCAGCAGCCGGAGACAGGAAATGGACATGAGGCGCACAGAGTGGGAAGAGAGGAAGAGGGGGGGAAGACAGGCACCTAAATACATGTAGGCCCCGCCCACCTATGCTAATGAAGCAAAAACAATCAGTGATCACAGCAATGCCTCAAACATCTCTCATGCCACACTCTCTTCCTGCACTGGCTGCCTCTGACTTTTACAGCTGCTTCCAACATTTGATTTCTTCTTTTAAAGGACTAAATGCTTTGAAGCCACATTATATTTCTGACCTTTGAACACACCGTGAACCTTCACGGCCCTGAGGCCCTCAGATGTGGCTCTCCTGGTGGATCCAAATCTAGACTTCAAACAAAGAGGACAGAGAGTTTGTCCTCAGAGGCTCCAAGCTGTGGAGGTCCTTCCAGAGGAGATCAGGATGTCTGAGTCTGTTCTTTCAGTCCAGATCCTCCTCCAGACTCTGATGAAGGAGCTTTTGGATGATGCTCTTTATACAATGATATAGTTGATGCTGCTGTTCTTCTCATGTTCTAAATGTGTCGTCTGTCTTTACTCACATTGCTGCAAATATCCAGTTTGTGTTTGAACACAAAGCTGATAGTTGTGTGTTTGTTCATTCAAACATTAGTGACAAAAAGTCTGATGATAAACTTTGTATGAATGAACAACACATCAGTCAGTAAAGACAGAATGAAGCCATCAGATGTGTCAGATGATAAACTGCAGCTGTGTCTTTTTCTCTCCATCAGATTTCTGTCAACTTGAAGTCGACACAAACTCAGTGAACACAAAGCTCAAACTGTCTGACAACAACAGGAAGGTGACACGTGTGGAGGAGGAGCAGCCATATCCTGATCATCCAGACAGATTTGACTGCTACTATCAGCTGCTGTGTAGAAATGTTCTGACTGGTCGCTGTTACTGGGAGGTCGAGTGGAGAGGATGGGTTCATATATCAGTGAGTTACAGAAGAATCAGAAGGAAAGGAAGCAGAGCTGACTGCAGGTTTGGAAGAAACAATCAGTCCTGGAGTCTGATCTGCTCTGATGATGGTTACTATGTCTGTCACAATAACAGAGGAACATCCATCTCCTCCTCCTCTGGCTCTCACAGAGCAGCAGTGTATGTGGACTGTCCTGCTGGCACTCTGTCCTTCTACAGAGTCTCCTCTGACACACTGATCCACCTCCACACCTTCAGCACCACATTCACTCAGCCTCTACATGCTGGGTTCTGGTTGGGTTCTGGTTCCTCAGTGAGTCTGTGCTGTGTTTAGAAGCAGAGTGTGTGGAAGTGACAGCAGCTTCAACTTTGTGCTTTAAATGTTGATGATGTTTCACTTTCATTTGAATCACTGACTGTGATTTCAGGTCAGAACATGTTTTTGTCTTAGAAGCAGTGAAATGAGCTCCTAACCACTGAACTCCTGCAAAAACTGCACTGATGGATCTTCTTGTTCTGGATGATCCTGGACAGATGGAGTTCAGCTTTTGTCTTCTCCAGTTCCTGATTGGTGGAAGCAGCAGAATGAGCTCCACCTGTAACAAACACTGACCTCCACCTGTCTCTGTGTGCTGATGAAATATATACTGGTACCACACATTCAGAGGGATTCTTGGGGTAAATAATGACCAAAACTCAACACATCCACTCTTACATGGTCCCAGAAAAAGTAAATGACCGTGATTACACACCGGAGCGTAGGCAGAAAAGCAGGCTGTGCCACTTTAATATGTTGAAAGCATTCTTTGCTTGGCTAGCACCAGGTTTTAGCCGATGCTCTTTAGCTCTGCTCTTTCTTTTTTTTTAGCTAGCATATGTTTTTAGCTAACACTTTGTATGAAACTAGCATTCTTCTGTTTGATATTTGTTTTGCAAGCATAATGTTTTAGCTAACACTCCTTTGTTAAGCTAGCATGTTTTTTAGGTAACACTTTTTTATGAAACTAGCATTCTTTTGTCTTTTAGATATTTTGTTTTGCTAGCATATGTTTTTAGCCAACACCTTTTTAAACTAACATTTTCCTTTGTAATTTGTTTTCCTAACATGGGCTTCTAGCTAGTTAACTTTGTTAAGCTAACATTATTATCTTTTTTGTATTTTTTTACCTAGTTCAAATTTAGTAGTTTTTCACTTTGGATGAAACTAGCGTTCTTCTGTTTGATGTTTGTTTTGTTTTTAGCATAAGGTTTAGGCAAAGCTGTTAGCTAACATTTTCTTTTTCGTATTTTGTTTAGCTGGCATATGTTTTAGCTAACACTTTATTAAACTAACATTTTTTATATTTAGTTTTGCTAGCATGGGTTTCTAGCTAACACTACTCGGTTAAGCTAACAGTATTTTCTTTTTTGCTAATGATCCTATATTAAGTTAACATTCTTTTCTATTTTTGATATTTTGTTTTGCTAGCATAACGTTTTAGCTAACACTCCTTTGTTAGGCTAACATTCTTTTCTATTGGTGGACGTGATGAATGTGATGAACAAGAGCTTCTACGCAGACAGAAGGAAGTACAACAAAGACGGACAGTTTAGATGAGCAGCTGGTAAACAACTCTAGGAACACACAGGAGAGCGTCTGTCCAAAAAGTGGCGATGCCTGCGTTTTAAGAAATGAATCCCAGTATTGATCACAGTGTTACAGTGGCTGGATGTGCACATTAAACACCAGGAGACAGGAAATATTATTCCAGACAGTCATCCACACATTCACAAAATGAAACACACATCCCAGAGGTCTGCTCTGCAGTCAGCTGTACTAATCTTCTATCTATTGTCATGCTACGAGTGCTAAAGTGTAAACAAACAAATCTTCCAGCTGATTGAGAACTATAATGTTCCTGTGGAGATGCTGGGGATTAAACCCAGGACCTCATACATGCGAAGCATGCGCTCTACCACTGAGCTACATCCCCCATGTTTGTTGTACCAACAGCAGCTTGTCTTAAGATGATGAAAAATCAAGAAGATTTGATGATGGAGAAGATGTTATGATCGTGATGGAGAACACAGAGATCCCCAACTTACCCGACACAGTGCCCAGTAACCTTCCTCCTCTAACATCAGTGAGCGTCACAGAAAGTGAGGGAAACAAAGAAACACAGCACAGTGAGGATGTGCTCCACACAGGCTGGAGAGAGAAAACATGTGTCTTAAAATGTGTTTATGTTCTGTCTGCTGCTCCAGGTCAGCTGCTGCAAAATGGCACAGAACAGAACCGTCCAAAGGCCAGAGAGATCCTGGAGGAACTGATGCAGCAGGTAGAAGGGGAAAGAGAGGCCGGCAGTGGCGCAGGAGAGGCCTACAGCATCATGGTGGGCACCTGGTTAGCATGCTCCATTCACAATATCAATGCTATGATAAAATATGTAACATTGTGTGTGTGTGTGTCAGCTGGATGACAGTGAAGGGTTCCGGCGAAGGTACCCTGCCAGACTTAAGTCTCTGAGGGGCAAAAAAGCTCCCCGCACCAGAGAACAGATTGATGAGAAGATGAGGCTCGCTGATGAGAGACGCAAGGTAGTGTGTGTGTGTGTGTGTGTGTGTGTGTGTGTGTACTAACCACCTTCTTCTAATGTCTTCTCTCTCACATGCTTGATATTTCAGTCAAAGGAAGATACGCTCAAAACACGTTTAAGAGCCAAGTCTGCGCGTATTCGTGGCCCCGCTCCTGTCTGCACCACTGAGGAGGATGAAGATGCAACCATTACCCCTGTGGTGCCGCTGCAGTTACCTGTCAGTCCTGACAGACAGATTGGTCAAAAAGCTGGTGAGGAAGGAGGGTGGGTGAGAGACGCTGGAGGTGACGACAGTGGCCTTCCTCCTGTCTGCATCACATAAACCCAATAGTGGATTGGGTTCATTCTCTGGAATGTTGAATTAAAATAAACGTTGTTCTCGGACCTGCAGGACTTTGTAGTCACTTCAGCTGGACACGCATCAGAAAGTCTCACCTACGCTTACTACGTGGCCGGTTGTGGTGAAACGGCCACTTCATAGGACGTGAGCCAAACTCAAACATTTTGCACTGTGAAGACTCCTCTTTAAGATATATATTGTTTGCAGGTAAATAGACAGGATGTCATTAAGCATCAGCACTTTAATGGAGGTAACATTATTATATATATTTGCATTTAGGAGGGATCAGTCTGGCACTGAAAGTACTCCTGCACCACGTGCTGCTGAGGAACAGGAGGACTTTCAGTAGCCAGACTGATCCCTCCTAAATGCACCACTGAGTGCCACTGGAGGTCATTCCTTTCTGTGGCCATCAAACTGTACAACTCCTCCCTCTGAGATCAGACAATCTAACGCACTGTCTTGTAATTATACCCATATTGGATTTATAGTAGACAAGATTTTACTGCACACAGTTTTAGTTGTGTTATATATGACTATCAGTCTTCACTTGCCTGGATTTTACTTGAATGTTTATTAACGTTTAGAATTTCTAACCTGTTTTATTTTTATTTTACTCTTACTACTCCTGTTGGACTTGAGATGGCGCTGTTTCATTTCCCTGTAGATGAGCTACTAGGAAAAGTCTGAGTAACATGAGGAAGTGCCTTATGTGAAAAGACATTAAAAACTTATTTATGAATAAAGTTCCAGCTTTTCTTTAACTGTAAGTGTGTACAGTGGCAGTGTGTGAAGATATATGTGCTACAAAAGGATGCTGAATATGAATGAAATGTGATAAATTAAGAGGGAAAGATTACTATTTTAGGGGATATAACAACTCATATTACACACTGCTCAGAGACTGACCCACTAGTGTAACCTGATCTTTTAATATTTGTTTTAACTTACGCTTAAAAGTAACTTTAAAGTTATACAAATATTGGGTAGAGTAACAGTATTTCCCTCTGAAATGTACGTGAACATAACAGAAAAATGGAGAAGTTCCTCTCCCTATATTGAACACACAGTGCATATTTGACCATTTATCTATGTCATCTATGTCTTCCGGTTGGTTGTAGCCACACACACACACAAGTGGAAGCTGTCAGGAGGCTGCACCTGTCTGTGGAGCATCTGTCCTCTGAGCTGCTGCCTGTCTGTTGGACAGGATGGATCTCAGTAACAGTTCAATCATGAGAGACTCAGCGAACTGAATGAGAAATATTTATTAAGTACAAAGTTTGAATGTGCATCGGCGTCCTAGACCCCGTCGTGAAGACCACATCCGAAAAGGGGGGAAAACGCAAGAAGAGAGGCCGCTGGATCAGAAGATGAAACGC
The DNA here is from genome assembly GCF_900634625.1 of Parambassis ranga. Lineage (NCBI taxonomy): Eukaryota > Metazoa > Chordata > Actinopteri > Ambassidae > Parambassis > Parambassis ranga. Next base: position 4,318,072 of record NW_021144778.1, read on the forward strand.
ACTAAAGAAAACTGGGTGGGGTTAGAGGCAGCGCTTTTAGGAATGGGTCCCAAATGTATTTAGTTAGACAGCAGAGTTACCAAGAAGAGCTGGAAACACCTGATGCTATCCGTGGGACAATCCGCTCCATGTCACAGCCCTCTTAACTGACATCTACCTCCAGGCTGCTTCAGTATTATCACTTTTGTCGGGTTTTTTTGTTTTCTCCCGAGAAAGTCACAGAGCCAGCTGATCTTTTGCTTTCCTCTCCACACACGTATCGATAAGGAGACTTTGCACTATAATTAGGGCCCGAGCACCGAATGGTGCAAGAGCCCTATTGAAACCTTAGAGATTATTATTATTAAGACGCAAGCGGGCTGGATGTGGCCCGCGGGCCGTACTTTGCCCAGGTCTGCCCTAGACCAACGAGCCACATGTGACTTCTTGCTTTTCATGTTTCAGTTGGTGGAAGAACAACACAAAGCACATGTTTTTCTTAGTTTGACATTGGTAAAGATATGTACAAAGATTTCTGGTTAGGAATATATAGTGTTGCTCCTGAACAGGGACTTGAACCCTGGGCCCTCAGATTAAAAGTCTGATTTCCTGCAAGATCCACCCACAGAGATCCTGAACACATAAAACTCAGATTCCCAACCAGAATAGTAGCAGAACTGAAGACACCACTTGGAGGAGTGTCTTCAAAAACCAATCCTTGAGTCCAATGTACCAACCAGCACACAGTAAGTGAAACAGGCATGTCCACGCTTCAACAATGAAAACACAGATTGGCCGTATGGGGATCGAGCTAATCGGTCGAGCCCTATTGATTAAATGATGTTATGATGTTATTCGGGAATTCTGCCTATCATTCCGGAATACTGATGTCTATATTGGAATGCTACTGTTTATTCTGGATTTCTGCATTTCATTCCAAAATTTTGTCTTTCATTATGGACTGCTTTTCATTCTGGAATGGTGTCTTTCATTCCGCAAATCTTTTCATTCTGTTATGCTGACTTTTGTCCTGGAATGTTGCCTTCCATTTTGGAACGCACGCTTCCATGACATCACAGGCCGCTGTCAGGTTAGGGGTTTAATCCAAGACTTTTGTCTACCATTCCGGAATCCTGCCTATCATTCTGGAGTGGGTGGATGGATGTCTATTCCAGGATGCTCTCATTCTAGATTTCTGCCTTTCATTTGGGAATGCTTTCTTCCATTCTGGGATGCTTTTCATTCCAGAATGATGTCTTGCTGACTTCTGTTCCACTATACAGAGTGTTAATCGGGAATTCTGCCTGTCATTCCGGAATACTGATGTCTATTCTGGAATGCTGCCACTTAATCTGGATTACTGCCTTTCATTCCGGAAATTTGAATTTCATTCTGGAATGCTTTTCATTCCGAAATGCTGCCTTTCATTCTGCAAGTCTGCTTTTCGTCCTAGGCGCTGTGTTAAGGTTGCAGTCTCCACTGGAGGACAATCCTGAGACAGAAACTGGTACACCCAAAGGATAAAACTCCCAGGGAGAAACACAGCAATATCATATATGCAGTCCAGTGCAGTGAGGAATGCTCTGATCTGTACATTGGAGAAACTAAACAACCACTCCACAGAAGAATGGCTCAGCACAGGAGAGCCACCTCCTCAGGACAAGACTCAGCTGTTCACCTCCACCTCAAAGACAAAGGACACTCCTTTGAGGACAACAATGTTCACATTTTAGACAGAGAGGAAGTCAAGGAAGCCATCTATGTTAAGCTGGAAAAACCTTCTCGAGGTGGTGGCCTCATCTTTTTACCACATACAAAGCAGTTATTTCATCCATTCCCAGGAAGTTTCACTCCAAGTCACATGCTAACAGCAAGAACAATGGGCTGTCTACCAGCAGTCTCATAGTCGTTAGCCAGTCATTAGACACACCTGGCACAGGCAGCCAGATCATCACAGGTAATTATGGAAACATTTAGTGCTATTGTTTGTGAGTTTTATCCAGACCACCCACTGAGGTCTGTAACCACATATAAACCATGTTTCCCCACCAACAGATCAACAACTGATGAAGCTGCTTGGATGAGCAGTGAAACCTCTTCAGGAAAACTCTACAAGTCCAGACGCCTTGCTTCAATCTTCTCTACAAACATGCCAAATCAAACAGTTTTTACCAACAATGTTACACACTGAGTTTTGAAGGTCTTAACCACTAGTCTTAAATTGGAATGTTTACGACATGTGTGAAAAATTGTAATTCATGTGTGTTATTACCCATAGGCTCCCATGTTAAAATGTCCAACTTCACAGCAGAAATGAACATGTTTACAGCCTGGTACAAAAAAACTTTTGTAGAGGGAAGGGGGAGAGAGTGGGGCACAGCAGGGAGAGAGTTCAGCTTCCTGACAGCCTGGTGGATGAAGCTGTCCCTCTGCTGGTCTGCTGGTCCTGGCCCCGCCTGCGCAGTCTCTTTCCTGATGGCAGCAGACTAAAGAAGCGGTGTGAAGGGTGGGTGGGGTCTCCTGTGATGCGGAGGGCCTTTCGGGTGAGACAGCTGTCGTAGAGGTCTTGGAGGGAGGGGAGAGGGACGCAGATGATCGTCTCAGCTATGAGAGGATCATCACTATGCGATGAAGCGTCTTCCTGCAGGTGGCGGTGCAGGCTCTGTACCACAGTGATGCAGCTGGACAGGATGCTCTCAACAGCCCCTCTGTAGAAGGTGCACAGGATGGAGGGAGGGGCTCTGGCTCTTTTGAGCTTGCGGAGGAAGTAGAGGCGCTGCTGTGCCTTCTTGGTCCGGAATGCAGTGTTGTTAGTCCAGGAGAGGTCCTCAGTGATGTGCACACCCAGGAACCCCGTCGATGGTCAGAGGGGTGTGCTGACTGTGTGCTCTCCTGTAGTCCACAACCATCTCCTTTGTCTTCTCCACATTCAGGGAGAGGTTGTGGTCTCTGCACCACTCGGCCAGAAGGTGCACCTCATTCCTGTAGTTTGTTTCATCTCCACCGGAGATGAGACCCACCACAGTTGTGTCGTCCACAAACTTCACAAAGATGTTGGAGTTGTGTATCTTTGACGAAGAACTTGTTTCTGTCACAGCTTTTGCCTTAAACATAAGCATCTTGTTTGAAGACAAACTTTGACAAACATTGAAGGCCAGTGTTTGGAGTAGTTGTTTGGTTTCTCCATTGTACAGAACAGAGCATGCCGCACTGCACTGGACTGCATATATCCAGGGGTGGCAATAAAAAAAAGCAGCTTCCCTGAGGGGAAAATCAGTGATGCTGTAACCTCTGTTATGCTGACTTTTTAAAAAAATACTTTAATAATCCCAGAAGGGAAATTGCTTAAAGCTGCTGCCAAGCAGTGTCATACAATGACCAGCACTGGAGGCAATGTGGGTAAAGGACACACAACCCTGCTCTACCACTGAGCCACTGCTGATGTTAGCTTCCCTTCTGGACTGCTGACTTGCCAGAATACTGACTGTTACTCCTGAATTCTACGTATAATTCCGGAATACTGATGACTATTCTGGAATGCTGCTGCTTATTCCGGATTTCTGCCTTTCATTCTAGGACAAAAAATGGACTTCTTTGTGGCTCTGTGGCACAATGGATAGTGCATTGGACTTCTAGTTAAACACAGGAGAAGTGATTCAAAGGTTGTGGGTTCAAGTCCCACCAGAGTCAAAGTGCCTTTTAACTTCCTGTGGCGCCTTCCTTCAGGGTGGATACAGCTCCCGTCCTGAGAGCTAGAAAAAAAGGACTGCACTCAGACATCCTGGAAAACAGCGTCGCTGCCCCCGGCTTTGTGACTGTACAGGTGGACAGAGATCTGACTGGTGTCTAGCGCTGCGTTTTTAGAAACTTGTAAAAAGGATCAATTATTAGAGGTAGCAGGGCATTATAATATTGATCTGAGGGATGGGATGCTTAAGGATGAAATCAAAACATTTATTTTGTTGTCATTATTTGAAAGAGGTGTGCTGCAGAAAGAGCCGGGCAGTGCAGCGGCTGTGAAGCCGGCGCCGCCAGGGGCATCAGTGATGCGCATGGAGGCGCTCACATTTGAGCAGCAGAGAGAGATCCTTTCAGAGCAGAGAGAGCTCCTTGAGCACCAGCAGCGGCTGTGTCAGATGCAGCTGGAATTGGAGCAGACTAAGCTCAGAATTTTGGACGGTCAGTTTAGGTTGTCCACCGCGGGGGCGGCAGACAGGTCTGGGTCTGTGCGTACTCATGAAGGCGGGGATATGACTGCTAATCTCCGTCTTGTTCCTAAGTTTAATGAGCGAGATCCTGACACGTTTTTCGCTCTGTTTGAACGTGTGTCTGAGGCCAGACAGTGGCCAGACGTTGAAAAAATTCTGCTGCTTCAATGCGTACTTACGGGTAAGGCGCAGGAGGCGTACTCTGCTGTGTGCGCGCAGGAGGGTTTGACGTATGAAACGGTAAAGACTACGGTGTTAAAAGCATATCAGCTGACTGCAGAGGCTTATAGGCAGAGGTTTAGGCAGTGGGTTAAACGGGAGAAACAAACACATGTGGAGTTTGTGGGGGAATTAAAGTCCCATTTTCGGCGCTGGTGTTCGGCTGTGGGGGTTAATACCTTTGACGGGCTTAGTGAGCTTATTGTTTTGGAGCAATTTAAGAATACCTTACCAGGTCGTGTTGTTAATTATTTGAACGAGCGTGAGCCAGACGGTGTGTTCAAAGCTGCTCAGTTGGCTGATGATTTTGTCTTGACACACCAAGGTGGCATCAATTTTGCTGGATTGCGTTCAGGGTCTGCGAATAAATCCGATGATTTTGTTGATGCGCACGTTGCGTCTGTTAAACGGGGCTCCTCTCGCAGGTCTGTTCAAATGGGGCGTCCTGTGAGATCTGGTAATGCAAATGTGTGCAATTACTGTCGCGGAGAAGGCCATTGGAAAGATCGATGCCCTCTGTTAAAAAGAGGTGGTGCGCCTTCCCTGGCACCAGCTATGCTGTGCGCTGTGCCGTGCGGTGAAGAGACAGTAATGCCAGAGTCCGGCGATAGCTCAGGCTTTGATCCGTTTATTACAAGCGCAAGGGTGTCTCTAACTGGTAGTGATGAGGGCGTAAACATTAAAGTGCTTCGTGACACAGGAGCCAAGCACTCATTTATCATTGACTCTGTGTTGCCGTTCTCCAGTGATACACTAACTGGTGATTCCATTGTGATGCATGGCATGGAGCTTGGTTTTGTCCCGGTCCCTCGACATCATGTTGTTTTGGACTGTGATTTAGTCAAAGGTGTGTTTCCTGTGGGTGTACGTCCTGCCTTGCCCTTAGGAGATGTGGCTATGATTTTGGGTAATGACATCTGTGGGAGTGCCGTGTGGGCGAGTGGGCCTCCGCCTCCCGTGGTTTCCTCGGAGCCTTTGCTACCTGAAGAGTCTTGTGACAGCCAGATTTTTCCGGTTTGTGCTGTGACGCGCGCACAGAGTAAAAAGGAGGGCGATTTGGTGGAGTCACCCTCTGTTAAACCTGCAGTTGGGCCTGCGTTGTGGTCTAGTCTGCCTGTGGCCGTGTCCCGGGATGAGTGGGTTAAAGCGCAGAAAGCGGATCATATCTTGTCATCGTTGTGGGACCAGATGTTGTCAGCTGATCAAATTATGGATGCTGCGCAGGGTTACTTTGCACAGGATGATTTGTTAATGCGTAAATGGGTTCCGGTTGGCAGTGAAATGGTAGGCGACCCTGTGTTTCAGGTGGTGGTACCTGAAGTGTTTAGGACGGATGTATTGAAAGCTGCACATGATCAAAATGGTCATTTTGGGGTGCGTAAAACATACATGCACATTCTAAAGCACTTTTTCTGGCCTCGTGTCAAAAAAGATGTGGCGTCCTATATTAAATCTTGTCACGTGTGTCAGCTGACCGGCAAACCGAACCAGAGCATTAAACCAGCACCGTTACAGCCAATCCCAGCAGTGAATGAGCCGTTTGAATATCTTGTTATTGACTGCGTGGGGCCATTGCCTGCATCAAAATCGGGTTGTAAATATTTATTGACAGTGATGTGCCAAAGTACGCGGTATCCTGCCGCTTATCCTCTGCGTTCAATCACCACAAAGGCTGTTGTCAAAGCACTTTCTCAGTTTATTTCTGTATTTGGGATTCCTAAGATTGTACAAAGTGACCGTGGGTCAAATTTTTCTTCACACATGTTTGCCCACGTTTTGAAAATTCTACGTTCTACAGCGTATCATGCACAGAGCCAGGGAGCACTGGAGCGCTTCCACCAGACTTTGAAATCGCTTTTACGCGCATATTGTACTGAGCTGGATAGAGACTGGGAAGAGGGGATTCCATGGTTGATGTTGGCGGCTCGTGAGGCTGTGCAGGATAGTGTGGGTTTCAGCCCGAACGAGCTCGTTTTTGGACACACAGTGCGTGGCCCTTTGGCGACTTTGAAATATAATTTAGTTTCTACTGAAGCGCCAAAGAATTTGATTGACTTTGTAAATGGTTTTCGTCACCGCTTGTATACAGCAGGGTGTCTGGCTAAAGAGAAACTGCAGTTAGCCCAGAGGAAGATGAAAGTGAAATATGATCGCCATGCAAAGCGTCAAGAATTTAGTCCTGGGGACCAGGTCCTTGTGCTGACTCCTCTGGTTTGTTCCCCCTTTCAGGCAAAATATTCAGGTCCTTTCACTGTGAAGGAGAAAGTGACAGATTTAAATTATCTAATAACTACTCCTGGTCGTAGAAAGAGAACACAACTCTGTCACGTCAACCTCTTAAAACCTTACTATCAACGCTCCGCAGAGGGCAGCAGCGTACAGGACACAGTCTGTCCAGCCCTCGCGGTTGATACTTGCATTATTGCACAGGAGGGAGACGGGGTCTCGGACCCTGATGATGGTGTGTTGTCTGGCCGGTTGAAAAATTCTGAGTCACTCAAAAATCTTGATTTGCTGTTATCCCATTTGTCCATGTCACAACGTGCCGAATTGACTGAGATTATTAAAAAGTTTCCAGGGCTTTTTGGCGACGTGCCGTCCCGCACCAGTTGGATTGTGCATGACATTGATGTGGGAGAGGCGCAGCCCATTAAACAGCGGTTTTACCGCATGCCACCAGCGAAGCTAGAGTGTTTGAATACGGAGATTGAGTACATGTTGCAAAATAATGTTGCAGTTCCATCCTTCTCTAGTTGGGCTTCCCCTTGCATTCTGGTGCCAAAGGCTGATAAGACACTTCGTTTTTGTACGGATATGAGGAGGGTTAATTCAGTCACAAAAACTGACTCATTCCCTTTGCCTAGGATGGATGATTGTATAGATCGGGTTGGCTCAGCTAAATTTGTCTCAAAGTTTGATTTGCTTAAAGGTTATTGGCAGGTGCCGCTGTCACCGCGGGCCCAGGAGATCGCTTCTTTTGTCACTCCCTCTGGCCTGTATTCATATACTGTGATGCCTTTTGGCTTAAAAAATGCTCCAGCGACGTTTCAGCGTCTGATGAATCGAGTTACAGCAGGGTTGGATGGATGTTCGGTCTACCTGGATGACGTGGTGGTGTTTAGTGACACGTGGCATTCTCATCTGCAGAGGATTAAAGCGTTGTTTGAGCGGCTGTCGGAGGCACAGTTAACAGTAAATCTGGCAAAGTGTGAATTTGCCCAAGCGACTGTGACGTTCCTTGGACACGTGGTTGGCCAGGGTAAGGTTGCGCCTGTTGGTGCCAAGGTAGCGGCAGTGGCTGAATTTCCCCAGCCCACCACTAAAAAAGAACTTCAACGGTTTCTAGGTCTTGTGGGTTATTATAGGAGCTTCTGCAGAAATTTCTCGACGGTAGTATTCCCTCTGACAGAGCTGTTAAAAGCTCGAGTAAAATTTATCTGGTCGTCAGATTGCCAACAAGCGTTTGAAAATGTTAAAACACTTCTGTGCTCTCGCCCTGTTCTAGCGGCCCCTCGGTGTGACAGACCTTTTGAGCTCCAGGTGGACGCCAGCCAGGTTGGGGCTGGTGCCGTCCTGCTCCAGGGGGGTGACGATGGGGTAATGAGACCAGTATGCTTCTTCTCTAAAAAGTTTAATCGCTACCAGGGCAATTACTCTGTTATTGAAAAGGAGGCGCTTGCATTAGTCTGGGCGCTGCAGCACTTTGAAGTCTATGTGGGCAGTGTGGCACCTCTAGTGGTCTACACCGATCACAACCCCCTGACTTTTCTGAAGAGTTTAAAATCTCCTAATCAGAGGTTGATTAGGTGGTCCCTCTTCTTACAGGGCTACGATTTGGACATCCGACATATTAAAGGGCATGATAATATCTTGGCAGATGCTCTGTCCCGGGCCCCATTGGCCTCTCTTGATTAGGGTTCGTTAACATGGACACTGAGTGAATAGGGTTTATTGTCCTGGTCTGTGGTTGTTTGCTGTTGTCTCTGCTGACTTAATCTCTGTTTCTCAGTCTCTCTTAAATATGCTCCAAGGTACCTGGTGGCGGAGAGGTGAGTACTGGGCAGAAGTTGGTGGGTGACTAGATGTAACCGCTGGTCATTTACTGTGAACCTTAGTGGTCCACAGCTTAAGGGGAGGGGTGTGACGGCCCCTGAGTGGGCTGGATCTCGTCTGTGTCTGGGGCCTTTAACTTTGCTCCCAGCTCTGCCTCCTCCTCTTCCTTTGTTTCTCTCCCTATTCTCAGGTGTTCCTGATTACGGTGCCACCTGGCGGGGGCGTGGTCGGCTAGGTTTAAAAGCCAGTTTCCAGCACTGATGCCTCTCTCTGCTCAGCCCTGCCAGCCCTGCCCTGCATTGGTTGTGTTGGCCTGCTCGCCAGCGGCCACCTTTTCTTTTGTTTAGGCACTTGTTTGGGTTGTTTCATTTTGTTATACTTTATTTTATGTTAATAAATTGCACTTTGATTGGCATCCCTCCCATTTGGTGTTTTGTTTGTCCGCCTTCTGCGAGCCAGGCGTGACAGTGTGCTATCCCTGGAAAGGAGATATTTTGGAAGACTTTCTGTTCTGCAAGTTATTGCATAGATAAAGTCTGTCAATCCAGAGATTAAAGCTGCTCACTGTATGCTGCTGAACATGAGGCACTGCTGGATCACTCTGAGGTGCGATGGCTGTCGCAATGGCTGCAGCACAGAGCTCAAACTGTACCGACCAGCTCAGAGGAGAAGAAGAAGGAGCAACATCACATCAGGAAGGCCCTGCAAACCTGTGGCTATCCCAGCTGGGCTGTCATCAAAGCCACAAAAACAAGACCCACAGACAACAAGACAAAGACAACAACTGGCTGAGGAAGAACATTGTCACTGCAGAACTGAAGAAGCTACTCGGGGGAGTGTTGGTCCCACTTAAGATTAAAATTTAGGGTGTTTTCACACTTGCTCCCTTTCGGCCCTCTAAACGAATGCAGATCGATGACTCAGGATTTTTTGCTCTGTTTAACCCTAACTCTATTTTCCCTGAATGTGCAGTAATTTAACCAGAAAACACAGGAGAAAGCCGACATTCTGCTTCAAGTGAAAACTACCCAGACTTCAGTGCAGTGGAGGAGTCTGAGAGCTCTAGTGGACCTGGTGTGAACAGAAAGAGGACTAAATTACATAAAACCAGTGACCCTGACATGATTTGAACATGCAACCTTCTGATCTGGACTCAGACGTGCTACCATTGCTCCATGAGGTCTGTTCACAGCTTCTGCTCTTCCAAGGACTCGGTTTAGCATGACGTGATTAGCTTGATGTTCATATATGTGTTACACATTATTACTAGATGAGCTGCAGTGAAACATCCAAGCCACCACGTCCCAGCACATATCAGAGATGCAGAACAGATGGAACAGTCTTATGGAGTGATGGAGGCCATGAAGCCTCCTAAAGCTTTGAATGGAGCTGAAGTCATGATGCACTGACCTTTCTTTTTATATAATGTCTCATAAGTATTTGTTATAATATTGCCCCAAAAAGTCAGTCACACTTGTGTGAAACCAGCCTGTCCAGTTAGGATCAACACTGATTGTGGATCAGTTTCAGCTGCTGTTGTGCAAATGGAACAGGTAACAGGTGGAAATGAGAGGCAGTTATCAAGACAGCCCCTATAAAGGAGGTATGTGTTATAATACTAAATTATGTCTTCAGCTACTTTTATACTCATTATTAATCCCAGATTAAGGTGTCATTTAGGAGAGAGATTTAAATTATATCTTTATGTAACTTCTGTGAAGTATACAAGGTTATTTACGCAATGACATGATACAGACCATGTATGTATTTGATTATATAAGCTTACACTTAGAGAAAAACACATCTATAACTCTTACAGAGAGTTAGGGAGGAACTCTTTGATGCGGTGAAGGCCGAAGCACTAGGAGGCATGGACTAAGATAAATCATCCAACATAGAAGGGACAAAGGGTTTCATAGTCATAAATATGTTAGACCAATTATGATAATTAGTAGGTGGAGATAAAGGGGCAACATGTCCCAATATGGGAATACCTACGAGGGTCTTGAAGAACTGTTTATCTATTATGCAAATGTACCTCAACTTTCAATAAAACAAGCCTGTGTCCAGGGGAGGGGCAGAACACTTATGGAGGGGAGTGAAGCAGACTGAAAGGCCTGTGTTCACTGGGTGTTCTCCCTTTTGCAAAAGGTGAAACTACAAAACCCAGGGTATTTTCTTTCACTCAATGTTCTGAATACAGGAGACGGAATCTGACAATCCGGGGTGACCAGGGAAGGTCACGACACTTCTCCTTCTGATACACTCTGATAGTTATTCAGTTACAACATGCTGACTGGAAATCTGCAAAATGAGCCCTGAATTTTTAGAGAAAGTAGAAAGGACACCAGTATTACTGTCCAAACTAAACTAAAGGTTCCACTGAGATTTGAACTCAGATCGCTGGAGTCAAAGTCCTAACCATTACACCATTACACCAAAGCGCTAACCATTACACCACGGAACCTGCTTCTCATTGGTCTTCTTCTCCTCCTCTACCCTGCCGACTGTCAGCAGTTTGACATTGGTAAAGATACGTGCAAAGATTTCTTTGTGTCAACAAAGACTGAACACTTTGCATATCACTGTCCTCCATGAGGAGGCTGTCCTCCATGTCTAGATAAGGCTTGCTGTCTAGCAGCTGGGAGAAATGTCTTTTTGTGGCTGTGGCATTAGCTCAACATTGAATCATAAAGTTTATTTGTTGCATAACAGGAAGTGGTCTTGTATTAGGGTGTGACCCTCCTGAGAAGCAGAACCTCTCCTCTGATAATTGTCTCTCATTGGACAGATATGGATAGCCTGAACTATCCGGGCTCTACATGTTGTTACAGAGAATAATTCTGTGCAGACAGGTTAACTGAAACAGAGAGCATTGATTCAGGGTGAACTTCCTGTGTGTGCAGACAGTGGAGGTGGTTTCAGGTGTTATAAATTGGCATCCCCATGGTTCAGATGAAGAAGTGGTTCCAGTTCCTCACAGGTCCTGTTTTCAAATCCCGGACGAGCCCACATCTTTGAACTTCAGTAGATTGGATGTTTGCATTTACAGGATTAATCTTTATTCCAACTTAGACCCTGTAAACAGCTGTCTGCTCAAACTCCCAGCAGCAATCATTGTAGAACTGAGACCAAATCATCAACCGCAAGCTCTACTTCCGACTGTATCCTGGGGAAGCCACTCCACGCCTGTATGGACTCCCCAAGATACACAAGGAAGGAGTCCCCCTCTGCCTCCTTCAGGTGATGCTTTATGGCCTCTGATGTCACCTGGAGATAGTGGAGAAAAAACAGACAAAAGAAGTGAAAGAGGAGCATGACAACTAGAACAAGAACAACAAAAAGTTTCAATTACAATTAGGAAAACGATAGAGAAGGTTGAAGCAAGGCGTCTGGACTTGTAGAGTTTTCTAGAAGACGTTTCGCTGCTCATCCAAGCAGCTTCATCAGTTCTGATGAAGCTGCTTGGGTAAGGTTGTGAGAGTCTTAAAGTTTGGTCAGAATTCAATATCTGTCTTGTGTCTACCTGAGCAGTTGGTCCTCCAGGCCAGACTCAGTCACAGTGAAATTGATGATTGTAACTTAAATACATTTCTGGAAAACAGAAAAAAATGTACATGCCAAAAGACACATTTTACATCAATCGAAGCCAGGATCACACACACTACAATTCTAATGAAACACTCATTAATTTATGAAGATTTAACTGTCATGTCACTCTGCATCATCAGTGCCTTTGTTTTTTCTGTCTAACAAAAACGCTCCTCAGACTTATTCGGCCGTTACAGTCACCATGCAACCCCTGGTTTGAATAAACACTGGAGTAAACCCTTGCATTCACAGGGTCCTTCTGCTCTCCTGGCTGGTGTTGAACAAAAGGGCATTGCACACAGGTGTAGCTGGCAGGTGATTTAATGTCTGCAGAAACATGGTTTGATGCCAGGCGTTCATTATACTGCCCAATATGTAGCTTCAATGGCAGAAGGATTCACAAAGGTTCTTGTGTGCGATACTGTTTTTATTCCAAACGTGTGCTTCTTGGAAAGCACATAAATACCTATTATAGTTGATAGCCGTTTGGGATTTTGTGAATTCCAAGACTCCATAGTGACCTAACTGTCTCTGGTGCACACTTGCTGATGCCAAGTGTATTACCTACAGCATTCAAGGAAACATGATCAGACATGGAAACACAATAAAGAAGCAGTGAAAATATCTTAATTTAGTGCAAATTTGCAATGCTGAACGAGCTGGTTGGTGTCCTTTCTACTGTATGAAGGGAAGCTTGGTATTGTTGCGTTAGGTATGCTGGGGCGGAGGCCAGTCTGTGACTTTATCTGACTGTGTCTGAAAGGAGGTTCTATTTTCATAGAATACATATGTCCTCTGAATTAATTTACGCCACCTGATCCTGTGGGTCGATCATAAGAGGCCAGCGACGGTCTTTGGTTACCAGGATTCCATTCTCTGTAGATACAGTGTCACAGGGCAACCCTTCAGTGTTCCACTGGAGGATGTCATATGGATCACTCAGAAAGTCGATCAGGCTGAAGGGGGAACTGATGGGTATGTTTAGCTTCTGACACTGCTTAATCCACTGGGGAACAAGAGTAAACAGGGTATATGGTACTAGCTGTTACTGCTTTTTCACAATATGTTTCTAAAAAAAAAAACTCTAGACCAGGCTCACATTGGCCATACCAGCTGCACACTTTATCACAGAGGCCCTATAGGTTTTAAACCATCCCATCACACTGTACCTACCAGCTGTCTATGGTGGGAAGTGAAGGCTCCATAGTAGGCAATGCAGGCAGCTGCAATGCATACATTTCCCACAACACTGTTGATGTCCTGCTCAAGATTTGCAACATTTTTTTCCCAGCGTATCTGCTGTCCCCCAGAGCAGAAGTCAGTTTCCCTGCTCTGTCCAGTCGAGCCTGTGTCAGAGCCATTTTGTAGGTCCTTCATCTGATCCTCCACCTCCTTAAGTTGTTGTTGCTTTTCCCTTAGTGTTTTCTTGGTTGTATCCAGCTCTGCCTGCGTAGGTAAGGGTAGCGGGAGAAGAGTATGCAGACCAGTCACACAGAGCGGTGCATGGCAGATGAATAGCCAAAGTGACAAAGGAACAGACTGTGAAGAAATATTGCAAATGTGCATGTGTATCAGTAATAATAAACTGCACTCTTTATGACTGACCTGTGCTTTAACCACGTTTTCTCTTTCTTTGGAGTAAAGATCCATAGCTATGACCCACATGCACAACGACCCGTAAGCTTTGGACGCCTTCTCCACCTAAAAGCAGCACATGATAAAGTATTACACCCAGCACACTGAAACAAACTGTGTCAAATTCCATCTATTTTTTCAGAATATATATCATTAAATCTACATAGCCTACAGTACAGTGGATAAAGGATGTAAATTACATTGCCATTCCAATACTGACATTATGACATTTACTACAAAACTGCCCAAGTGTCTGAACTCTAATCTTTTTTTACTTTAAGTAAAAGAAACGATAAGAGAAGTTCTGTTGATAGATCCGATAGATCATGTCCGAATGTTGGACATGAAATTCAAACAGACCTTCTCAGGTAGGAACTCAGAGTTGTTGATGCATTTTTGCAGCTTCAGCAGGATCTGAGGTTTGCTATTATCCTTGTCATAGTCTGTCAGACGCCTAAGGAAATTGAAATCTCCCAGTAATTGCTTGGCAGAGCTCCAGTCTGGTCTGTAAAAAATAAAGCAATATTAGTGAGAAACTGGAAAAAATGGGGAGGTCAAAAACGGTCAATTCCCCTTGTTTCTTCTGATCCCCTCCCGAGTTGGTTTATGAGGAAGGAGCGGATAAATTCTGGTCTCAAGATTACAATTTATTGAACAATGAGGCAGATTCTGAGTCACAGAGCTCTGGGTTGTTGACCACAAAGAACCAAAGAAGAACAACACAAGAACAGGACAACCAACAAAAACAAACAACCACACAGCAACAACGAGCAACGCAACAACAACTGGACATGGAATTCACACATTGATATACCACATGGGCGTTCCTGCCTGCCGGCCCACAGGGGCATCTACTATCCCCCCTGCAGACCCTGGGTCATACAGCGAATAGACTATTAGTGTTTATTCCCTAATAAGGTAAAGCTCCAATTCCTCAAATCTCATAGGTTGTGAGTCCGATCTAGGGATGACCATAACATGGGGTACTCAGGAGAAAAACACATTCCTTTAGAATCTGGCTTTTATCAGGTCAGAGGTGCTGCTGTCCTTAGTCTGAATTTATGACCATCTTGTACCAACCGGAGCTCCAGAGAGCAGAAAAACAACTGATCTCATCTGCCACAGCCTGAACTGCAGAAAACAAAGTTATGACACACTATGAAATTACTTCTTAATACATTCAGTATCCTCGAATTACTTTGATTTTCTATAAAACTTCCTAACACATAAACACTTATGAAAATCACATTATTAAGTGATAAACACATTTAAACATGAATACTTCATGTTAGGGGCACACTCCTATATATCTGAACACACACTGCAGAATCAATTCTTTCACCCTACACTAGACAGGCTGATTTCACACAACTGTGGCCAGATCAACCTGTCTCTGGCAACAGATTAAGTACCACAGGCTTTTAAACTGCTGTGATCTTCAACCTCACCTTTATTTCTAAGATATTTCAAAGGGTGGCTGCAAGTCAGTCCACCTACAGCACCGGTCTGTTTGAAGTGTTCCTGGATTCAACAATAATCTGTTTAATATCACAGACCAGAGTGAAATCAAGTCCTTTTGAGGCAGAAATAAGCCCCTGGACTCACTGTGGGGCCACAGTCACTTTTTGATGAAAACACCAGTTTTTGAGGTTTATTATTTTAAAGGGGTCTTCATGGTATAAATGTGCTGGCTGCATCATAAGTTCTTGTTATTTAATGATAGTTAATTATAACTTCCTGGACCTGCAGACTCTTTGTCTTCATATGGGCTGAATGAAGGGAGACTAGCACAGATTTGACATGTGTGACTTCCACATGCTTTCCTACCATGAATGGAACAAGTCAAGCAGCACATGATGTGTTTGTGTAACACTGGAGATGTTAGCTGTACATGTGCAGAACAAAGACATGACCCACAGCAGACCATCATGCCCTTCTGATCAGTTTATTGAGTCTGTTTGTGTCCACTGCTTCCAGTCTGCTGCCCCAGCACACAACATATATAGATATTCAGGCCTAAAAAAATCCTTCAAACTTGGCACACATGTATAAGGCTGTATGTATATTGTACTGTATGTACATGTATATTCCTGCGATTGAGTCCTGTGAATTTGGTGCCTGTGTGTCAAAGTATTGCTGA
Source organism: Parambassis ranga (assembly GCF_900634625.1). NCBI lineage: Eukaryota > Metazoa > Chordata > Actinopteri > Ambassidae > Parambassis > Parambassis ranga. The sequence goes on from NW_021144778.1 coordinate 4,333,897, forward strand.
GAAATTGCTGGAAATACGGTAAATCAGGTTTGGCTTTTCCACATTCAAGCCTGTGCCATTCAGACACAGAATGGCCAAACCTCTAAAATTGGCTCAGAACATTAGCTCTGGGCCCTGGACATGTTTGCAAAGTTTCATGTCTCTAGGCCACTCAGTTAGCTACTTAGCTTTAGCAAGTGGCTAATGAGCTGGAACAAACATTTTGTCACTCAGTGGTGGGAGTTGAACAACCTAGTCAAATATCAGCCTGACATTCCTAGAAGAAGAGAATGTTTCTTCATTGGAAGGAGGCCTGAGGTGTGTCACATGATTTCTGAGTTAGTGCTGGAAGTCATGTTTGGATCCCTACAGGGTCTCTGTAGGACCCAGAGGACAGAGAGTCCCACAGTGCAGACAGGCCCCCCTCTCAAAGGGGACAGGCAGGACATCTGGCCGGGGGAGAGGGAGGGGCCGGGCGCGGCCGGGTGCTTTTGGAGGGAAAGACAGTGCAGCAGCTCATTCTGCTGCAGACAGAGGGAGAGAGCAGACCATTCTGAGAGCTCCAGCAACTGTAAGTTAAGCTAGTTTCTTCTTCATGCTAATAGCTTAACATAGATCCCTGTGCAGGTCAAAACAGCTCATATTACCAGTGTTGATGCATGTACTTTTATACAGCTTCAGTGATTTGATTCTGCAGGATCTGTAGCTGTAAAATTACAGCTGAAAAACTTTTCTGTAGCAGAAAAAGTCAAATGATCCAATCTAGGCCACCTGCATTGCTGCATTAATTTCAGATTGCAACCTTTCTCCCAGTTTTTCTTTGATGTCAACAGGCATCAAGTAGAAGCAGAGATATATGATATATTAATGCTGAATCAATCTTGAACCCCTTTTTCTTTCAGATGACAAAGCCTAAGCAGATGCTTACATGTCCTGTATGTGGTGGGACCTTCTGGTACGTCTCCAGGCACCTAATGAAGGCCCACCACATACAGAACACACAGGAGTGCACCCTGGTCAATGGTCTGGCCACAGGCCATATAGCCCTTGGCTGTGTGCAGTGCCAGTGGGGACGGCCTGCACCAATTGCAGGGAGCTGGCGGCCAAAAACCGGGCTCTTCGGGAGAAGCTGGCACAGCTGGAGGTGAGTGAAGGGTAACAGTATGGCTTCACTTCTACGTAAATTGTATTCACATACAATGCACTTCATCTTCTCTCTCTACAGAGAAAGCTGCAGGGGGCTGGAAAAGAAGAAACCCTCTGCTCCAGCCACTGAGGCAAGAATTTCACCAGCAGGAAAATGCCAGGCTCTGATCTAATGTTTCTTTTACAGCCTCAGTCATCATCCAGCTCTGGTGAAGATTATATGGTAGAGGAGGGGTGGTGGGATCAGGTGCAGCAGGAGGCAGAGTTAGCACATCTATAGGCTGTGCAGGCACCGGTGGAGGTGGAGCCATGCCTCCTGAAGAACCAACCCTCTGCTTCAGCCACTGAGACAAATTGTTCCCCAGCAAGAATTTCACTGTCACCGGCAGGAAAATGCTAGGCTCTGATCTAATGTTTCTTTTACAGCCTCAGCCGTCATCCAATAGGGGTGTGGCGGTGCCGGCAGAGGTGGAGGTGCCTGACTTTGACGGCGGGGAGGACAGGGCTCTAGACTAACTTTTTGCACTGGTTGCACTGGTGCGCCTAACTTTTTTTCTTAGGTGCACCGGCACAAAATTTAGGTGCACCGCATCACACTTCCATATATTTTTGTACGCATCAGTACATTTTGTACATACATATCATCTTAAAATGAGTTTGGACCTTGTATAATGAACAGTTACATAAAAAGTATTTTAAATACTGATAAAGTACTGATAGTACTCATTCAATAATTCAATACTCATAGGTTGTGAGTCTGATCTAGGGATGACCATAACATGGGGCACTCAGGAGAAAAACACATTCCTTTAGAATCTGGCTTTTATCAGATCAGAGGTGTTGCTGTCCTTAGTCTGAATTTATGACCATCTCGTACCAACCGGAGCTCCGGAGAGCATAAAAACAACTGATCTCATCTGCCACAGCCTGAACTGCAGAAAACAAAGTTATATGACACACTATGAAATTACTTCTTAAATGTATTTTACAAGCTGACCGGAAGCATTACTTCTGGTCTCGCGCTGCCTCCTTGTGGCGAACGAGGGGTTTGCTAGGGGCGACTGACAACAGACCTGAGCCCTAGCAACCGGCAGAGAGACGCTGTATAAAGCCGGAGTCAAGAGATATTGCTGAGAATTACTGTGTTGTTGCTTTCCATAGCATTTGTCAGGCGCGGTGTTAAAATGGAATCTATGTCTGAAGTTCTCGACCCAGTTTTGGCTGAAGTGGGGTGGGGTAGCCGTTATGCTGTCCCCGAGCTCAACGCTGAAAACAAAGCCTTACTGGAGGAGGTGAGGAAACTTATTATTAACATGTTTAATGGCACAGACGTGTTTAGCTTCCTTTTCTCTGTTTGTTTTTGGGTGTCATCATGTGGGTCGTTCAAAATTACTCACTGAAGAATAATGTTGTAACACAAACCGTTGATGAGGTTTGTTTTGACTGAGTGCAGGTTGTGCACACGGTCCTCCTGCAGTGACACCAGGGTCACTGTTCAATTCATTATTTTAAATATTTAAGAGCAGCTGAAATTTCCAAATAAAATGTAACATTTGAATCTTTTTTTCTTGTTAAGTGTCAGATATGTATGTATGGACAAAAGGTCCTCACTTTACAATTTAGATTGTGTTTTCTTAATGTTATTGCACATCGGTTTTCGGTATCTGAATTTTGATTCACTGTGTGCTGTGTCATGATGATGTCAACAGATTTGTAGAAAAGAGATAGAGCGGACACAACTGGAAGACAAACTGGAGAAAAACAAGGAACAAAAGAAGAACATGGCCAATTACCTAAAGAATATTAAAGAAGAGCTGGAAAACACTGAGGTCAGTATCTATGAGTTGTGATATGTTTGTTTTGTGGTGGGTTATGCAGTGTGTGTTATTTGTGTTGTCTAGGCTCTGTGTGAGGCAAAGGAGAGAGAGATAGAGTTAGAGAAACACCTGACAGCCCTCGCGGAGAGAGAAACTAGCCATCTGACTCAGGACACGGCTAAGAAGCTCCTTAGGAGAGAGGAAAAACACGCTGGAGGTCCGAGCCTTTCATAAATAAAAAATAGAAAAGAGAAGTAGCTATAGATTGTGATGCCACAATAACATGTATCTGTATCCCCAGAACAACATTTTCAAGGCCAAACAGAAGCTGGAGGAGTTCAGGCAGCAGATGAACTGGGACCAGCAGACAATGGATTGCATTTTGGAGGAGTCAGCAGGCAAATATGAGGACACGATGGCCATCAACAAATACGCTCAGCAAGATGAGCAGAGGATCAAGGTAAAGAGATGAAAACATCTCTCTTCTGCAGCACTTACAGCTTTGAGTTATCATCAGCTAACAGCTGTCTAACCTCCCCTGGTGCAGTCGCTCATTCTGGCGATAGAGAAGAAGTCTGTGGAGGCCAATGAAAAGCTCAAAGCACTCGATAAAGAGAAGACTGAGACAAAATTAGCCCAGGTAATGTGTAAAAACACAGCACATCCATGGTGTTATTACTAACAGTATGTGTAGGCAGTTGTGGTTTCCCATTAAAATCCCTCTGCTGTCGTACCAGCTTGCATTGGATAAGGTGACAGAGAATCTGCAGCAGGCTCACCTGGAGACACAGCAGCTTACCCACCTGTGGGAAAACACTATCAAGAACATGAAGTAACAAGATGCTGAGATGCAGCAGTGTGCACTGGTAAAGCATGGGACATTAAACATCTACTGGTCATTCATTCTAGAGTGAATTCACACAGGAGTCTTTTCTTTTAAATTATTATTGCAGCAACTTGCAAAAGCCAACCAGAAGCTGAGGGAAAACAGGAGAAGAAGCACCTGATGGAGATCCAGAGGAACAACAGGAAAGAAACCGAGAGGAAGTCAGCGGTGGCCAACAAACAGGCAGTAAAACTGCAGCAGGAGCTGAAGGAGCAGGAGAGTGACTGTGGCAGGCTGCAGGATGAGGTGCTGAATGTGGACTAATAATAAACTGCCTTCATATTGATATTATTATAAGTGAACTGACTCTCGTGTGTCCCGCAGCTGAAAAGCTGCAAAGGCAACCTAGAGAGAACAACCTCTGATGTGAAGATGCTGACGTCCCACATATCCACGATGAAGAAGGACATCCAGGACTACAATGACAAGTCAGTGTATCACAGCAGGGCTCTGTGTGTGTATTGACTGGAGCTGTGGTAATGTACTACACAATGTCTGTTTTATGTTTCTGTGTATTTTAGACTGAAGGAAGCCAAGATCCACAATGCTGCGCTGGAGGAGAAACTGAAGGTTGAAGTAGATTTTCCTCAAAGCTAAGAATGGACCTGACAGAAAGGCTGTATGCACTGTGATTTTAAACTCATGGGTTCCCTATCAGGACAGCATGGTGGAGCACAAGTTTATGAAGCTAGAGGTGGAGCGTATGAGGGATCTGCTGTACAACAAGGCAGACGGCGTGCTGTCTTTGGAGAAGAGGAAGCTGAACCTGCAGAAAGCTATGACAGAGAGGGAGGATGAGATCAAGGTGTACAAAGAAATGCTCAGCCAGCAGCTGAAGCTCGGTGAACAGGAGAGGCAGAGACTCAGGTAAAAAAAAACAAATCACTCAGTTCTCAAAGGTTTGTCACATCACTCAATGTCAATCATTGTGTCTCAGTGCTGAACTCAATGAGAAACTGTCCAAGACTGAAACCATTAAGAAACATTTTGAGGTTGTGACCCTGACCAAGGCAGGTCCTGAGGCGGAGGGGGAGCAGTCACAGGCTTACTACATCACTAAGGTCGGAGCTCTTCACACATAGTCTACTGAAGCACACACCATGGTTCCAGACTTTTGCATCATCTGTGTGTGCTTTTCACCAGGTTGCACAAGAGAAAGGGGAACTTAAGCAGAAGGGTGATGAGCTGGATGCTAAAATCCACAAGCTGGAGCAGGAAAAGAGAGCTCTGGAGAACACCAACCAGCTGTTCAGCAACTCTAACTCTGTATACCGCAAATCTTTCAACAAAGCTGAAGAATCCAGTATGTAAACCAGCCACAGCCCTCTTCAACTGTATACTTGTTGATTGATTGATTGTTAAATGATGGTGGCAGCTTTAATTGGCCACAATGTAATTTGTTTTCGTTTTAGGTCCGGACTATCAGGAGAAGTTGAAGCTGGAGGAGCAGCTGAGAGCTGCTGAAGTGAAGCTGAAGGATAACAAATGATCCAGGAGCTCCAACAGGACATGCAGGTTATTGTTGTTTATAGCCAGTGTAGAGCAGATCACTGAGAACGAAGCAATTAGTCTTCGACGGCTCAGGTTACATTCAGACTGATTCTGGATTAACTGGATCTTAACCATGCAAATACTTTGTTAGCTCATATATCATTAGCATAATGGTCAACATTCAGCAGGCAGTAATAGTTAAATTACTGTTTTTTTGTTGTAAGTCAGTGTATTATCACTGCAACACAGTGATGGATATGCTTTGGGCCAAGTTAGAGAATCAATCATTTACACACTTAGTCCAGCACCCATGGAGCACACAGATCCCTCCTTTGTAGAAGTCGCCCACAGACCATGTGGCCTAAAGCTGCATCTCTTTTGTGCAGCCATCACTGCACAATACTACAGGGAATACAGAGGGTGTATTATGTAGCGCCCCTGTGAAAGCTTTAGACCAAAAATAAACTTTTAACTATCTATTAAACTATCTGCCTGACATTGATCTCGTATGAATCTCTGTGTATGTGCATGTTCAGCTTTAGTGTATTCATGGGTGTGTGTCTGTTTCTAGGAAAGGAACAAGACTAGAGGAGGGAGAAAAGATGAGAATAAATCAAACACTCCTGGAGAAACTGAACAAAGACATCACATTTCAGAAGGAGAAACTCGACAGAGCCACAAAACAGGTTTAAAATCAACCGCTCATTTCATGATGCGGCAGTAAACACAGGGGGTGTTGTGTGTGTATACAGAACACCACCTGTTTAATTCTGTAATGTCCTGCTGTTTTCCAGTGCTCCAAGCTGACCAAACAGATCCGCTCAGCAAAAAACACCAAGAGTGAGACTTTTGAAGAGAAGGACATTAAAGTGACAGAGATGAAGGAATTTAACAAGGTTATTGACAAGATGCTGAATGAGGCCATGGAGAAAAACCCAGACGTCAGACCGGCGCTGGAGAAATACTTCCTGCAGGTGCAGAACAGCTCAAACAGCTCAAACAGCAGGACTAATGCAGCCACAGCAGCGTACCCTTTAATGCTCCTCTCTATTACCCCTCACAGGCCAATGTGTCTCTTCCACCTCCTCCTTCAACTCCTTCCACCCAGCGGAGCTTCAGGACAAACTCTGCCCGCAGCTCGACCACTTCCAGGTCAGACTTACCCTGAAATGGGTCACACTAGAATACTACACTGATAACAGTTCACCTTTAACAGTCAGTCAGCTCCACAGCTGCAAGGTGTTGGTGATAAAAATGCACAAGATGAATACGACTATAAACAGAGTATAACGAATCGGACTTTGCAGTGCGCAGTGCGGACCAGTGCAGCCTTTGCAGTGTGCAGTGCGGCCTTTGCAGTGCGCAGTGCGGACCAGTGCAGCCTTTGCAGTGCGGACTTTGCAGTGCGGCCTTTGCAGTGCGGACCAGTGCAGCCTTTGCAGTGTGCAGTGCGGCCTTTGCATGTGCAGTGCGGCCTTTGCAGTGCGCAGTGCGGACTTTGCATGTGCAGTGCACCCTTTGCAGTGCGGACTTTGCAGTGCTCAGTGCGGCCTTTGCAGTGTGCAGTGCGGACCTGTGCAGCCTTTGCAGTGTGCAGTGCGGACTTTGAAGTGCGCAGTGCGGACTTTGCATGTGCAGTGCGGCCTTTGCAGTGCAGCCTTTGCAGTGTGCAGTGCGGACTTTGCAGTGCGCAGTGCGGACTCAGTAAATAAGTGCGTGTGAGAAAAATATGCGGGCCGCACTAACACTAAACTTTGATGTCAAGTAGGGGGCCACAAAATATCGGCTCGTGCAGTGCGGACTTTGCAGTGCGGACCAGTGCAGCCTTTGCAGTGTGCAGTGCGGCCTTTGCATGTGCAGTGCGGCCTTTGCAGTGCGCAGTGCAGACTTTGCATGTGCAGTGCACCCTTTGCATGTGCAGTGCACCCTTTGCAGTGTGCAGTGCAGCCTTTGCAGTGCGCAGTGCGGCCTTTGCATGTGCAGTGCGCCCTTAGCAGTGCACAGTGCAAGTGCGCAGTGCGGACATTGCAGTGCGCAAAGTCTGCACTGCAAAGTCCGCACTGCACACTGCAAAGGCTGCACTGCAAAGTCCGCACTGCGTACTGCAAAGTCCGCACTGCGCACTGCAAAGGCCGCACTGCACACTGCAGAGTCCGCACTGCAAAGGCCGCACTGCACACTGCAAAGGCTGCACTGGTCCGCACTGCGTACTGCAAAGTCCGCACTGCGCACTGCAAAGTCTGCACTGCAAAGTCCGCACTGCGCACTGCAAAGGCCGCACTGCACACTGCAGAGTCCGCACTGCAAAGGCCGCACTGCACACTGCAAAGGCTGCACTGGTCCGCACTGCGCACTGCAAAGTCCGCACTGCGCACTGCAAAGGGTTTGATTGTTGTCACCTGTGTCTTGTTAACTCTTGAACAGAGCCATTGCTTGACACTATAGGGGCCCTAGGCGAGAAGGTAACACTGGGGCCCTACGGGCTACTAGATCCTATGGAAATGCCGCCCCAAACACAAAGACATGTACAGTGATGATTATATAAGCAACCTTTTTATTAATATAATGTGGAACACACATATGAAAATATTATCTTAAGGAAATATAAAAAACCTGTACAACACAATCAAAATTCATCATAGAAATATATATTTTCTGAAGACTGTCCACAGTGGTGGAAAGTAACTAAGTATTTGTACTTTGTTACTGTACTTAGGTAATTTTTCATGTATTTTTTATGTATCCCCATGTTAAAAAAAAAAACAATCCTTGAGTCCAATTGTCTTGATTTAAACTCTTGGAAATTGAAAGTAAGTACTTGAGACTTTGGTTAAGTAGGCTCATTGATGTAGCACATCTACTTTACTTGAGTATATATTTTGCTGGGTAATTGTACTTTCACTTAAGTACTAAACATCAGTACTTCCTCCACCACTGACAACACAAGATATGATGACTAGTATTGTTATTATTAAGTTTGTCCACAGTGCAGGATCATCAGTGAGACCTGGACACCTTGGACCCTTCCTCTGTTACCAGGTCAGGTGCTGGAGGAGCAGAGGAAGGAGTGGAGGCTCTCAGGTGTTGGACTGCTGCTGGGACGTCCTCTGGAGTTTCCTCACAGGGCTCCACATGGCCTGTGTGGTATAAGACCATAATGATCAGCCTGATAACTAACACTGTAAATAATCCAGATTATTATGTGGAGGTTGTGGCATCTTCATGAGGAGACACAGACAGGTGTTTAAGCACAGCACCTGATGAAAAACATTTAAAAAAGCCATAAAATAACAACTATATGACAATAATTAACTAGCTTGTCCTTTACAGAGAAACACCTGAGCATTAATAAACATTACATAGACTAAATATATACATTAGTTTTTCCTGCTGTGGTTTAGAGCTCATTAACTCTAACAGTAAGTTGTAACAGCAGCACTTAGCTTAATGCTAAACAAGCTAAAGTATCATTAGCATAGCAGCTACATACTGTTGCTGCATGAGCTAACAAGCTACTTTACAGCTTCATTTACGTTTTTATACGTTTAAGTTTTATATCACGTCATTATATTGACGTTTGTAACTCATTTAGCAGATGTTTGTATGCAGAGCGACTCACAGTGAACATTCAGGCTGCAGTATGAAGGAGGCTGTAGTGACGTGAAGCTTGCGTCTCTAAAAGTGTTTAACCCTCATGCATTGTTCGCAAACACTACCCTAATGTGTTGTTCGGGGACAAAAACGTCCCCTAACTTTAACGGTTTTAAAAATATATTAGATAAATATTTTTTTTAAATTTTTTTGCATAGACCTTTTAATTAACTTCAGTTCTAATCAACAGTAGTGAAAAAATCATTTTCCCCCAGGATTTTAACCCTTTAATCACCAATTTTATAAGGGGTGGTGCTGAAGATTGAAAAAAAAACACACAAAATGGCTCATTTTTAATAGAAAAGGTGAATGTGGACTGGATTCTTTTGAACCTTTATTACAGTCTTGGTCATGTCAAACATCAGTAAAAAAATTGACTTTATTGCATTATTAGTTTTTGCACAGCACTGGATTTTCTTTTTTTTTTCCTAATGTGTTGTTCGGGGACAAAAACGTCCCCTAACTTTAACGGTTTTAAAAATATATTAGATAAATATTTTTTTGAAATGTTTTTGCATAGACCTTTTAATTAACTTCAGTTCTAATCAACAGTAGTGAAAAAATCATTTTCCCCCAGGATTTTAACCCTTTAATCACCAATTTTATAAGGGGTGGTGCTGAAAATTGAAAAAAAAAACACACGATATGGCTCATTTTTTAATAGAAAAGGTGAATGTGGACTGGATTCTTTTGAACCTTTATTACAGTCTTGGTCATGTCAAACATCAGTAAAAAAATTGACTTTATTGCATTATTAGTTTTTGCACAGCACTGGATTTTCTTTTTTTTTTCCTAATGTGTTGTTCGGGGACAAAAACGTCCCCTAACTTTAACGGTTTTAAAAATATATTAGATAAATATTTTTTTGAAATGTTTTTGCATAGACCTTTTAATTAACTTCAGTTCTAATCAACAGTAGTGAAAAAATCATTTTCCCCCAGGATTTTAACCCTTTAATCACCAATTTTATAAGGGGTGGTGCTGAAAATTGAAAAAAAAAACACACGATATGGCTCATTTTTTAATAGAAAAGGTGAATGTGGACTGGATTCTTTCTGGAAGAATGGACTTTATTGCATTATTAGTTTTTGCACAGCACTGGATTTTCTTTTTTTCTCCCATTTTGTCCCATAGACTTACATTATAAACACACCTTTTTTGACTGCACAGCCATGGCACTACATAATCATGCATTCTTGATTGTTGGTGGTTTACCCTGTTGGTAGGAGGTAACATTTGTGATTTTTACAGTTAACTTAATTACCATATTAACCCTTTACCTGCAGGCCTGTGCTCATGTATTGTAGTTTCTGGCTTGTATATGGAGTTATAGGGAGTATTTTAGCACATAATTGTGTGTCTACACACTGTGTGTGTATGTTAGAGAGGAAGAGAGGAAGAGAGCCATTAACAATAAAGTCAATTTTTTTACTGATGTTTGACATGACCAAGACTGTAATAAAGGTTAAAAAAATCCAGTCCACATTCACCTTTTCTATTAAAAATGAGCCATTTTGTGTGTTTTTTTTTTTTTCAATTTTCAGCACCACCCCTTATAAAATTGGTGATTAAAGGGTTAAAATCCTGGGGGAAAATGATTTTTTCACTACTGTTGATTAGAACTGAAGTTAATTAAAAGGTCTATGCAAAAAAAATTCAAAAAAATATTTATCTAATATATTTTTAAAACCGTTAAAGTTAGGGGACGTTTTTGTCCCCGAACAACACATTAGGGGGTAAAATTTGCCCACAGTGTACCGTTGACCTATGAAAAATTTTAAAATCATATTAACAAAATTTATGTAAAATTAAGCTTATTGAGGAAAAATGATTCAATTTATCCACATATTGACAAAGTTATGGCCAAAATAAACAGAAAAATTTCTCTCAGAGGACAAAAATGTCCCGAACAACACATGAGGGTTAAGTGATACAATGTGAAAAAGACAAACAGTGGTGGAGTAAGATGAGGCTGAGCTGTGTTACAGACTCTTCCCTCTCTTGTTTTGTCCTCTGCTCCTTCCCTTGCAGCCTGCAGAGTGTGTGCTTCCTCCTTTATTTTGAACGAGCCGCTCCTCTCTGCTTCCAGCAGCTGTCACAGGGCCCCGTGGGGGCGAGGGGGGGAGCCCCGAGCACTCTCATGCTCAGGCCCTAGGCAATAGCCTGGTTTGCCTACCGTGTTGCGACGGCTCTGGACGTTGATTGGATGTTTACTCAGGGTGTGTGTGTGTGCGCTGCAGCCTGTGAATACACACAGTGGACGGACAGACATGCTAATAAAAAGTGCCCCTTCTTGTCAGATTTTTCCGCTACCGATGATAATTTTGTCAACGCGTAATATATTAAATTTGTGAGTATATTAACATGTGCTTTCTCAACGTCTAAAACTTTGATTTGAGGGGGCACTGCCCCCTCTTGCCCCTGCCTAGAACCGGCCTCGAACAGAAAATGCTGAAGACAAGAAAAATATAATATTCATATTTTTAGGGTATTCAATAATACCTTAAAATACAACATATGAGAAGCCTGGAAATGAACAATAACAGTATGAAGCCATTGAAAGAATAGCCTGTCAATTTACCATATGAAAGGTCTGAGGCTGGAACAATACCATAACTGTTGGGGCTATGTAGGTAAATTGTATCATATTTTGCTCTGTGTTAGAAAACTAGTCTGTATATTCTGATCTTTGCACATTCCACTCTTTATCACTCATATGCCAGCCAAGGCCACAGAAGGGAGTGAGGCACATGCACTCCCATGATGAAAGGGCTCATTAAAAAATATCAATACCCATGTAACTTTAATAACGCCTGCCCATGTAACCATGATTTATTATTTGTGCTTAATAAATACTGCTCACAGGGAGAGACGTGGATTTGAATGTGGAAAAGTAGTATCCAGCTGAAGGATGATCAACATGACAGATATAATGCTTAAAATCTGAAAAAGACTACAAATATGGCTGCTTTGTATGCCTCTGTGTGTCATCCTGTCACCATGGAAACAGCCCTGCCTGCCTAATTAAGCCCTAATTAAGACACCTGTGTGATTCTCCTTTTACTCCTCTCAGGGCAGGTCTTATGTATTTTAATGGGGGTGCAACCTGCAACAGCATTCAGACAAAAAAAACCCCACAACCGAGGGCACTAGCAAGGTTTACTCTACAAATGTGTGCGATTTCCTGTTGATCCAGTCAAATATGTGGAAATCGTGGCGAGTTATAAAATAGGTTTGCTCTTTTCCAGTCGCTTCACCGTTTATATGGGCTGTAAATGAGGAAAAGTCCGGGACTCTTCCCGAACAGCTGGCTCTACAGGCAAAACGGTTTGGTGTTGAGTTTTAAGAGTGACACCATCAGAACGCAAACCATTTTTCCTTTGACACAGGTGATCCCATCACACAGCCATGCTTCTGTCTGTAAAAGTTCCCATTGTACTGGAAATAAGTGGTGGTCAGGCAGAGGTCCAGCAGGTCACAGATGTGGTCTGGCGTTAGGTTGGTTCTCTCCTTGAGTGTGCTGTCTTGTGTGAGGCACGTCCTTACCATCTCTGTGGCTTCTGATGTAGGGATGCAAGTAAACAAGACATCATCTTTCTACCACATACAATGCAGTGATTCCATCCATTCCCAGGAAGTATGCACGTACTCACAGTAAGAACAAAGGGCTGTCAACCAGTCCCCCTCCGACAGTCTCATAGTCGTTAGCCAGTCGTTAGACACACCTGGCCCAGTCAGCCAGAACATCACAGGTAAGTATGGAAACATTTAGTGCTATTGTTTTTAAGTTTTTTAAGTTTGACCCAGACCCACCCACATGGGTCTGTAAACCACATATAAACCATGTTTCCCACCAAACAGTTAGAACTGACGAAGCTGCTTGGAGGAGCAGAGAAACGTCTTCAAGAACTCTACAAGTCCAGACGCCTTGCTTCAATCTTCTCTACGTATGATGACCTGGATGACTGAGAATCTTCATCAACATACATAGATTAGAGTAGAATATAGCATGTGTGGAAATATATGGTCAAACTTGGTCAAAATATATGTTTGTTTGCACATATGGTAAAAGTGTATGGTTGCTCATAGATCGAGACCTCTGACTGAGGCCATAAAGTATTCTGATGTTTAATGGTTAGTTTAGAAATTCGAACTGCAAACCCCTTAGTTGACCCAAAGATGAAAACACAAGCTTGCCAAAGAGATAAGATATCCTCAAGGTCGTAACAGGAGGACCTGTGAGAATACACACACACACTCACATCAAAGATGTGAGTGGGAGAACTTCAATGTCTTTTAGTTTCGTATACGCCCTCCACCTTGTGATTATTGAATATGCATGTTTCACTGAAAAACATTACCTTTTATGCCTTTCTATGTAAATGTAACCACACCTTGTTGTAAGATTAATAAAACGAGCCTAATGCATGGGACGGACAGAATGCAAATGGTCAGCTGCAGGAGCAGATCGAGGGGTCTGTATTGAGCTGTGCATTCTCCCTTTATATAAAGGCGAAACTGAAACTGATCAGTACTGGATTTCATTCAATGTTCTGTGCATCGGGGACGGAGTCTGGGAATCCGGGGTGACCAGATCAGGTCACAACAATTTGGGGGCTCGTCCATGGGATCAAGGGCAAAAATCATCCTCAGATCCGTCAATTGAACACAGGGGCCGATTACGAACAGACAGAGGACACGTGCCGGCAACAATAAGGTAAGCAGACCTTTTATATCTGCATTGACTACTCTAAAATGTAACGTGTCCCGAGTCTTAGTAGTAATCTGTCTGTAAAAGTAAAAAAGAACATTGACTGAATGAATTTAAGAGAATAACTGTAAGTAAATGAATTATGACTACAGTGAAATAACCGTAAGTGAATGAATTATGACTACGGTGAATGAGTAATGACTACAGCTGTTTAAGAGATAAGTAAATGATGCCTGCAGAGGATTAAGAGAATTTAAGAGAAAAAGGGGTAGCAGAAAATCCTAAGTGTGGCGACTCCACCGGTGCTCTGACGAGAGGCCGGAAAAGCTGGGTTTGAGGCCCGGGGCTTGAGGAACCCTAAATCACTACAAAAAAGAGAGAAAAAGGAACAAGACCAGGCAAAAACACATGGTATGCATGTTGGACTGACTGGAAACTGAAACAATGACCGCACTAGTTAGGCGGGAGTTGTAGTAAGTCTACAGGCTTCCAAATTACAGATATATAAGATTCTGGTGTCACGGACAGAGGCTAGTCTCGAATCCATTGGACTGAGTACCAGGGACACAGCGTGCCATATTTCTCAGTCGGCCAGAATCTAGAAAAGAAAGGAACTCTGAGACTCATAACTGTGAGTCGTCTGAGATAAAGACGACAAGACCAGAGAGTAGAGAATAAATAATGAAATAACTGTGAGCCGTTCTTACACTGGACGGCAAGACCAGAGAATAAGTCCTGTGAGTTCATGAAGCACCCCTAAAGAGAAACAAAGAGAAGTGAAGATACAGTACTGACACACACACAGAGCTCGCAGTATAAATGGGTAAAGCATGAGTGTGGAATGTGTATGAATGCCAGAGACGAGGTGAACTGAAGCAGCAGCACTGCTGGAAACCTTAATTGGTGTAAACGTAAAGCAGTGGCCTGTTGAAGTAGGTTCACTCACGAACTGGATTAGTGTTTTTGTTGTGCACATGCTTTTGTATATATTTCTGATGTGAACATAGTTTTGTGAACTTTTCTAACAATATAGTTTTGTTAATTCTTCTGAGCACAGTTTTGCAAATAACACAAACGTATTAAGCTTTAGTTTTTAATTTTCACGTAATCACATGACTGAGACTTTGATGACTGACGACATGGACGGAGATTTTAACAGAGACACTGTTGATGATGGGTGGGGTCCGAACAGCCCACTTAAAACAGTAGAAGCTCAACTGATTATTTTAGAGAAAGCGCTGCATCAGGCTTTTGACTCTAAAACCGCATCTGAAGAGATGACTCAGATGAGGGAGGCAGTCATTAATTTGTTGGGAGAAATAGGCCGTGGCATGAAAGATAGAGGTTGTTTACAGAAGGAGTTTTGGAGAAAGGAGGGTGAAGCGAAGGCAGAGAGGGAGAAGGCCAGGAAGAGTGCAGAGCAGTGTGGTTGGTCTAAGAAAGGGAGATTTAAGAGGGAGCAGGAAAAAGCAGAGGAAAAGAGAGCTCAGTGGGCGCGATGGGCTTTGATAGGTCAGGGTGTAACTCACCTCATGACTGAGAAGCCCAAAACACAGGATGCCAAAGCAGAAAAACATAAGGATCCCCCACCGTATACACCACCCCCTCCTACTGCACCACCATCCTGTCATTCGTCCCCTGGATTATATCCAGTTTTACAAATAACTCAAGGCACACTGGCCATAACAGACATGCCTGATTCCCCTGAGGCGTGGTCTGATGACAGCTCTCACACGTCCCAAGTGAGTAGTGTGTCTGCTTTACCCTCGGGAGTTAGCACCCGTGAAGGGCCTCCAGAGGCCCCTGACCTCTCACCTTTCCAGCTGCGAAAGGAGAGAGAACCGAGCTGCGACAGAGCACTATGTGTTGCAGCTGAAGCCCCGCTGTCACACAGAATACAGACACCAGACATTGTGAACACAAAGCAGGGAGAAATAGACAAGGTGCAACAGTTGCAGGAAGAATTAAAGGAGTTGCGGGCTGCTATAGCTCAGGACTTAACACCACACACATATGCACATGCTAACCCCCAATTGGGAGACGCTACACTTCAGGTGGGAGGCATGTGGAAAGATGGATCACAGGAAGGGAGGACAGCTGGAGTTGCTGAGTTACAGATGCAGGTCGAGGGTGTTTGGTCCGCGGAGCAGGGAGACATGTTTGATTTATTACAGAGACAGGCCAAGGCTACTGAGGAGTGGTTGAAAACACATGAAGCTGAACACTTAGCACACAGAAGCAGAACACACCGCATGACAACTAGATCTCAAGGACATGATAATACACAGACACTCAACCATCAGTTACCACTGATTCAAACTGAACACCAGATCAAATATCGTCCATTCCCACTAGGTGATGTACAGGCACTAGTGGATAAATTACCTCCAGTGGCCGAAGGTGGAGCAATGTGGCTGAGTCAACTTGACAGTCTGACAGTAGGCCACAGACTCGCTCTAGGTGATTTTCGGGCCGTTATTTCTAGGTGTCTTACAGCTTCAGAAGTGAGGGACATAGAGGAGGACGCCGCCACTACTAGACAGAGAGATGACACACTTTTCACTCAGGTCAGCACTGAAATAGGCAGAGCACTAAGAAATAAATATCCTCTGCCTGCTGGAGCCGCCGTTCCCACTTTGAAATGGGACCCCAAACAGAGTCCAAGAGAATATCTTAATCAAAGCAAAGACACATGGATCAAACACACCGGGTGCCACCCTGGTAACCCAGGCATTCAGAGGGTGTGGTACAGGACCGCCGTCCTAAACGGGGTTCCTGAGACCGTAAAAACTGCCATGGATAATAACCCAGACATGGCAGGGTGTGATTCCAGTGTGTGGGAGAGACATCTAGTGCATCATTTGGCTCGTGCCCAAGAGGCAGCACAAGCTGACAGTAAGGATGTCCAGGATTTGCAAGCACAATTATTGAAACTGCAATTGACTGAGGCCAGACAGAAGGCCAGTGACAAAAAGAAAGATAAAAATAATAAAGTCATGGTTGTCACTGAAAGCTCTGACGCACCTCCTGTCACACCTTGGGTGCCTCCACCACCTTATTCTCCTGATTATCAGCAGCCTACGGGGTCCTACAGGGGGTACGGATCAGGAAGGGGCAGATGGAGAGGCAGGCGCGGAAGGGGTGGAACACTTAGGGGACAGCCGAGGGGAGACCCAGGTCGTGACCGCTGCTATTACTGTGAGGAGTTGGGACACTGGGCCAAAGACTGTCCACACAGACAGGGACAGTATGCCCGAGGACGTGCAGCGTCTGGTCCACGGAGGGCTTCCTCCCGCCCCCCAGGACCTCCATTCACTGGACAGTTTCCTGTTTCCGGCTGGGAACAGTGGGATTGTGACTTCTCACAACAATGACACACCCCACAGAGCAGCTCAGATTACATCGTTACGGCAGATCCGATGTTATCTATGCAAGTAGAGGATGAGACACTGCCTTTTCTGGTGGATACTGGCGCCACCTGTTCTACATTGTTTCACTCATCTTCTATGGAATTGTCCAGCAACTCTATCACTGTGATGGGCTTCTCTGGGGATAAACAGACTCTGCCTATAACCACTCCCATGACTGCTCAGTTGGGACATCAGACTGTTTCACACTGTTTTGTACACTCACCTCTTCTGCCTCTGAATATACTGGGGAGAGACTTGCTGATTAAGTTTGGAGCATCTATTTTGTGTGGCCCAGACGGGCTGACAGTGACACTGCCGGACGGCACCATGTTCCACTGTAATGTTGCAGACACAGGTGGACAATATCTGATGAGACCTGTGACTGACCCATGTGCTGACATCTACTGGGGCATGTTACATCCTGAAACTCCCCAGAACCCAGGAATCCTTTCTGCCTACCTGCAGTGGAAGCCCTGGATAGCGCAGGTCGAACCATATGTTTCTCCCCCTGACCCCCCTCATGTGACTCTATTTTATGACAGGCAGCAAACTGATTGGTACCATGAGAAGTTTGCGCACTCCCTAGAGGGACAGGACTGGTCTATTACAGTCCGAGACATTTTTGTGGCACCTGAGGGCGTGGCAGCCTGTGTGGACCTCACTCCAGAACAAATGTCTTGGTACATGATGAGTGACGAAGGGCATCCCCACGTCTCATTAGCTGTACATCCAAACCACCAGGCCAAAGAACTAGGTGGCATGGTTAAACGTGCCATGGGGCAATCAGACTGGCAACCCACACCTTTACCTCAAATCATGTATTCTCCATCTGCTAAAGCATACAAAATAACTGTTTCAACTACGAACACTGTCACTCTGGCACATGAACTGCTTGCTAGACATCATGGTAGAGAGAAAACTGATCATCCTCTGGCACAGGCTGTGATTGACAGCTTGCCACCACATTTATGGGCAGACGGTCCCACTGATGTGGGTCTGGTGGACTGTGAACCTGTGACGTTTCAGATTAACACACCAGGCCCTTTATGGATACCACAGTATCCCCACAAGCCAGCAGCCGGAGCTGGCATTGCAGATACTATTCATGGACTCTTTGAAAACGGCGTGCTGGAACTCTCTCACTCAGATTGGAATACTCCCATCCTACCTGTAGAAAAGAAAGGGACAGGTAAATATCGCATGGCACATGATCTGAGGGACATTAACGCTGCACTGTCAACCCCCACGGTACCAGTTCCGAATCCATACGTGGCATTGGCCCAACTGGATCCTTCACAGAGCTGGTTCACCTGCATAGATTTAGCTAATGCTTTCTTTTGTCTCCCTCTGGCACCTGAATGCAGAGACATTTTCTCATTCACATATCAGGGAACGCAGTATCGCTACACCAGGCTACCTCAAGGTTTTGCGCTCTCCCCCGGAATTTTTAATCAGGTTTTGAAACAGATACTCAGTCACTGCACCCTCCCAGAAAACACTACACTCATTCAGTACGTTGATGACCTTCTTATCGCAGCTCCAACGGCAGCAATCTGCCTGGATGCCACGCAGGCTGTTTTGCAACATCTGGCCACAGCTGGTTTTAAGGTCAGCAAATCTAAACTCCAATTAGTCAGGAAACAAGTTGCTTTCTTAGGACGCATTGTTTCACAAAAGGGGGTCAGCATATCGCCTTCGCACAAATCTACCATTTTGCATCATCCGCGTCCTGATAAAGTGAAGGACATGCTCTCATTTCTCGGTCTGACTGGCTACAGTAGAAACTTTGTTGCTAACTACACTGGCCTCACACAACCTCTCAGAGACCTTGTCAAAGAACATGGCATGCGTAATGTGTCAGATCGCCTAAATTGGACGCAGGCCGCGGAACAAGCATTCATTACTCTTAAACAATCTTTGGCCACTGCAGCAGAACTAGCCACACCTGACTACACTTTACCTTTCTATTTGGATGTCTCTGGAACGGATGCCTGCATCAATGGCATCCTGTTCCAGAGAAAAGGGGGAGAGAGACTAATACTGATGTACATCAGTGTCCCCCTGGACAACATGGAGAAAAGACACCCTCAGTGCACACAACACGCAGCAGGAATAGCTAAGCTAATTCAAAAAACCGCACACATGGTCATGGGACACCAGCTGTATGTACTGACAACACATAGTGTAGTGGCATACGTGAACTCAGAGACATTCACACTCACCTCATTGAGACAGAGGAGGTTGAGCAAGATTTTAGAAGCACCAAACATCACCTTCACACATGATGGTATAAACATGGCAGAGCAGATAGGAGCTGGAGAGCCACACACATGTGTAGAGAGGGTAACCAGAGAAGAAAAAGTCAGAATGGATTTACAAGCCACACCTCTTTCACAGGCCAGAAATCTGTTCACAGATGGGTGCTGTTTTAGACATGACACAGAAGGACTCAGAGCAGCATACGCAGTTGTTGAAGACACAGGGGAAGAAATGAGAACACTGAAAGCAGAAAGACTGGAGGGACAGCAGTCAGCGCAGAGAGCCGAGGTGAGGGCAGTGATTGAGGCACTAAAGATAGGTCAAGGACAGGACATCAATGTTTTTACTGACTCAGCATATGCGGCAGGAGCAGTGCATGTGGAATTAGGGCAATGGCTGAGAGCAGGTTTTCTCACTGCAACTAACAAACCTATACGGCATGAGGCTGAAATGAGAGAGCTTGCTGAAGCTCTGTTGTTGCCTAGCAAAGTGGCTGTGATTAAGTGCAAAGGTCATGGAGCAGGAACTGACAGGGTCACAAGAGGAAACAATGCAGCAGATCAGGCAGCAAAACAGGCAGCAGGCTATGTTGAGCGAATGATTTTTATGTGTTCAGAAACAGACTTGCCTCCCCCTGTTGATTGGACTGATTTGATGCAATTGCAAAACAAAGCCTCTCCACAGGAAAAAACACTGTGGAAAGCCAGAGGGGCGACTGACACAGGAGGAGTATGGAGAGGGCCTGACGGACGCCCCATACTGCCAGCTGGACTGAGACAAACTGCCATGGAAGAAGCACATGGGGTAGGCCATGTGGGGTGTCGTGACAAACTGTCATTAAATTTCTGATTAACACCTACATCCCTAGACATGGTTAACCGAAAAAAAAAAAGAAGCATGCTTTTGGTACTGTTTATCATTCACAGTCTCAAGGAAAGGTGGAAAGGATGAATCAAACCTAAAACAAAAATTGGCTAAAATCTGTGCACAGACCAAATTTATATGGGTTCAAGTATTATCTATTGTATTGATGTTCTAGTAATAACGCCATATAATCCACACCCTATGAGCTTCTTACAGGTCGACAGTTTCCTGGACCAGCTGGCCGGCTGAGACTGAAGAAGCATGCAGTATGGTATTAATATTAACCATAATATAATGAATTTGAAGCTTTGGTGTTAGAATTTGTATTACAGGAGAAAGGAGAGATGGTGAGTCCAGAAGGAGCCACACACAGCTGAGTGGGTCCTCCTGAAGGTGATAAAAGGAAGTGGTCGGAACCAAGGTGGACCGGTCCCTATCAGGTGACGGAACGCACCTCTCACGCGGTTCGGCTGAGAGGAAAGGGGGACACCTGGTATCACTGGAGCCAGTGCGCAGGCGCAGAGGAGCCTCAACGCTCTCTACAGGACGTCCAAACTGATCTGAGGGCACAGAAGTCTGAATCGGCTGATTCAGACACAGATCCTGTCACAAAAGGGGCAGAATAATCCCCTGACAGAGATCAAGGATCCCGGGTAGTCTAACCCCAGGGATCCGAAGAAAGAAGACACATCCTGAGGACGAGAGGACCAGAGAACCAGGCGGGGGGCTGGACGATGAGGCAGACGGACAGGAACACATACATGAACTGATAAAAACACAATTTTGTACATTCTAACTGACAATTGTCATTATATTTGAGCTGTTAGGAGTATCTGGGGGCGGGAACGGTGAAAGACCGACCGATTAAAATACCCCCACATACTATGATGTATAACATGTTTCGTTTTATGTACTCACATGATATGTTTTTTTTAATACACTACATTTTTCACAGAGTTTTTCTTTTTTGCACCTTCATTTATGGTTTTGACACACATACGCACACACCAGGTGTTTGGACATTTACTCACAGTGTTGTTACATATAGATGTCACTTTTACCCATAGTTTTGTTTGATTACACACAGTGTTTTCCTATTTGCTGATGTGACCGTTTATTGTTTCTTTTTCCTTATATTTCTGAGTGTTGGACTCTTAGTAGAGTCCAAAAGGGGGAATTGTGGAAATATATGGTCAAACCTGGTCAAAATATATGTTTGTTTGCACATATGGTAAAAGTGTATGGTTGCTCATAGATCGAGACCTCTGACTGAGGCCATAAAGTATTCTGATGTTTAATGGTTAGTTTAGAAATTCGAACTGCAAACCCCTTAGTTGACCCAAAGATGAAAACACAAGCTTGCCAAAGAGATAAGATATACTCAAGGTCGTAATAGGAGGACCTGTGAGAATACACACACACACTCACATCAAAGATGTGAGTGGGAGAACTTCAATGTCTTTTGAGTTTCGTATACGCCCTCCACCTTGTGATTATTGAATATGCATGTTTCACTGAAAAACATTACCTTTTATGCCTTTCTATGTAAATGTAACCACACCTTGTTGTCAGATTAATAAAACGAGCCTAATGCATGGGACGGACAGAATGCAAATGGTCAGCTGCAGGAGCAGATCGAGGGGTCTGTATTGAGCTGTGCATTCTCCCTTTATATAAAGGCGAAACTGAAACTGATCAGTACTGGTTTTCATTCAATGTTCTGTGCATCGGGGACGGAGTCTGGGAATCCGGGGTGACCAGATCAGGTCACAACAGCCTACAGGCCTAATGTTGGAGTGGAGGATGCTGTCACCTTCCTGCTACACCGAGCTCTTTCTCACCTGGAGAAGCCCGGCAGCACTGTGAGAATCACCTTCTTTGATTTTTCCAGTGCTTTCAACACCATCCAGCCGGCGATCCTGAAGGACAAACTGGAGCAGACAGGGGTGGACCACCTGCTGTCAGAGTGGATCAGGGACTACCTCATAAACCGACCACAGTTTGTGAGAGCCCAGAACTGTGTGTCTGACCTGCTCACCTGTAACACGGGTGCCCCTCAGGGGACCGTCCTGGCCCCCTTTCTCTTCACCCTCTACACGTCGGACTTCAGACACAACACTGACGGCTGTGTGCTGCAGAAGTTCTCTGATGACACTGCGATTGTTGGTCTGTGATGACGATGACGCGGAGTACAGAGGACTGACGCAGAACTTTGTGGACTGGTGTCAGCGAAACCACCTCCTGATCAATGCAGGGAAAACCAAGGAGATGGTGGAAGAAGAGGAAGAAGCTGGACAGAGTCATCAGGAAGTCCAGCTCTGTCCTGGGCTGCTCTCTGGACTCAGTGCAGGAGGTGGGTGACAGGAGGGTCCTGGCAAAACTAACATCCATGCTGGACAATGAGTCCCACCCCCTGCAGGACACCCTGTCAGCCCTGCAGAGCAGCTTCAGTGGCAGACTGCTCCACCCTCGGTGTGTGAAGGAGAGATACAGAAGGTCTTTCCTTCCTGCTGCTGTCAGACTCTATAATAAACACTTCTGATAGGAGCAATACTTACACACCACAGTGTGCTTTTATTTTACTGTTATTTATTTAGTTGCACTATGTACAGTTTATATACCATTTCTACCTCCACTCACCTGTGCAATAACTGTTAAATATGTAAACTGTTCATAATGTATATATCTTTTATTGGTAGCCTATTTTATATTGTATATATCTTTTTCCTAACTTATCCCTTGCTGTCTGTATGCCGTTGCAAAAATGCAATTTCCCCATTGTGGGACTAATAAAGGTTTCTTAATCTTAATCTTCTTAATCAAACCGATTAAAAACTGCACCTGTTACAACCTCTCAGATGAGGCTCTGTGTAGCTGCCAGGTAATATTTTGTGGGGACATGTCACATCCTTGTGAGTAGAACTATAACAGGGAGTGGAATCTAACAGATCCTCAGATGTTATGAGTTCAGTTGCTTGTGCCATGTTTGGCCTCTCTATTGAATATGCCATGTAATTTCTATCATAGCAGACAGTATTATGCTGCTGCAGCTCAAAACAATATAACGACCAGTTCATTACATAGATATTGCTCACGAGTCCAAACTCAGGTAAATCACTGGAATTAACAGCAGTTACAAGTAATGTCTTCTCCGTACATATTTATTACCATTTAGATGAATCCATTCAACAGACACTGCATTGTTTGTGTCATCATTTCCGAGGAAAGCCCCTGTTTTTCTTTCAAATATGACATGCTGCGTATTTCTGAAGTTGGTCCCGATGCACACTCATTGAAAAACATTGGGTGTTCAGGATGACTTACATTTTGACAACACTCATACATTTGATTATGCCTTACTAAAGACCTTTGCAGCCCACTGTTTGAAAAAACAATGTATTGATTCAAACCTCATGCACATGTGACGGACCATCGGTCCCAGGAGTTCTATCTGCGATGGAGCATGAATCAGATATAAATATTGTTATCAGGGAAAAGACATTTCAGATGTTTTAAATGCTGTTCAGTCTCTTTAACCTGCTAATTGTCTGTAGACCAATGACAGGAGCAAACAACATCTGAACACTTTCTATGAGTTCAAGGATGAATTTGTAGTACTCAGTATCTTTAGCTGTATCAATAATAAATGAACAGTCATTTGGCCTGAGGATTGCTTCAGTTTACTGTCACTTGAAGCTAATGTGCTGTAAGCTATAGGGCTTGGTTTGTCTCTGACATCAAGCGGAGAGTAGGGAAATCCGGTTAATGCAGTATTGAGGGCATCCAAGTCTAGTTGACCTAAAAGAACTGAATGTTTAACACACACTTTATTTCTAATGGAGCAATGCCTTCAAGAATTACATGCATCATATCCTGAGGTGTTTGTTCAATCAAGTTAAAGGCTGGAAATTCTACCAGCTTGCTCTTCCTGTTGATGCCAAATGTAGTCTTTAAACTGTTCCTAAGATCCTCTGTATTTGCTTCTCAATGTCACTGCACTGCCGAACATGTCTTTCTAGTGTCCTTAGTTCAAAGTTGTCTTCGTCAAAATACATTTGCGTGTCCTTAAATGAACATTCACACTGCCAGCACTTACTCTAGGCGAAACCAACAGCCTCTTTAAATCCACAAAGCTCATGTTGTGCTAAGGTGTCTCCACACATCGACACTAATGCTCCAGATATTTCACATTCACCAGCTGCAGTCTGAATATTGACACCATCATATAGCATTTTCAAGTCCTCATACAACCTGCCCAAAATTCCATCCACTCCACAATCAGACAACTCACTCTTCTTTGCAACAGCCAGTAGACGGATTGCAGCAGGTTTTGATCTATATTTTGGATGAATGTTTCCTAATGTGTAATAAAACATCAGCAACTTATTCTGGGAAGCATGAGATCCAAGTGCATTGCAGATTTCAAATAATGATCTGTAAAGCAGAAGGTGGGGCTGAAAATAAAGGCTGTGATTTCATGAGCTCTCCATCTATGATGTCATAGAGAGAGCCACTTCTGTATTTTTGTGGCTCATCTATCAGTTCTAACACTTTTGGATGGGACAATAACTGTTCTGAACTTGTAATCAGAGGTATGTAATGAAAACATTCAGGAACTGTGGCAAGAACCCTTTTTGTCCCTTTTTTCTGCTGCAGGCGGTATAGCCAACAGAAAGCTCCTCTGACTCCACACACTTGACATTGTTCTTAATCACATTGTCCTGCCTGTATGCTGTCCAAACAGATGTGAATGGATCCTCAATCCGGTCCAATACTGCCAACGCTTCCTTTTCAAGTTCACTTCCCTGATGTTGAAATACAGTTTGTAGCTGACTCCTCAGACTAGTCACCAACAGAGCTTGATATTGCTGCATTGCTGCCAAGACATCATCCACACCTCTGCAGAACAGACAAGAAATAAGAGCAAATTAAATACAAACAGTCCATGTTTTTAATTTATTAGCATGCAATCTCTATTACAAAGTGTATTATATTAACATCCACACAATGATGCTATTTAACTCATTATTAAGGCATTCAAAGTACATTCAGATCCTAATTAGATAGCAGAGAGCAAATACAAGGAATTATTAAACATCACATCTCATAGAGAAATATGCTGCAGCTCATTGACTAATAGGGTCACTGTAAATGTATGTTTTATTTTCAATATATATACACAATATTTGAAACACAATGTTTTCAATTGCAGGCATCAGCCCAGATGTGCACCATTCAGTGAGAGTTAGGCTTGTCCTTGACATGCAGATAATCAACAGAGCCACAAATCAAAACAGATGTAATAATGTTGTATGTAGACAGACCTGTGAAAGATGGTGCTTTCTCTTGCAGTCAACATAACAGCAGTAGCTTGTCTGGTCAGACGGTTACACCTGATGTCCTCCTTAAAAAAGAAAATCACTGTTCCTCCACACAAAACATGATGCTGTTATTAAACTGGACAGGCCTCACCTCTGACTGACTTGATGCAGAGAGTCTACAGGAAGACATGACCCCCTGTTTCCAGCACTGCTTCATCCGTTCGCTCACTGGTTTCCCCCGTCGCTCAGCTGGACTGTATGTCCACACGGTTCTGTTCACCTGATGAAGCTGCTGTTGTCTTCTCTCCCTGTGAATGGTTGCTGCCATGTTCAAGGTGTTCGCGGTGGTTTCTTCGAATGTGACCATAGTGAGTTGTAGACTCCATATTCTTTGGTGCATCCATCAATTCCACAAACAAAGTCCGGACTACGACTATGAGCAGTATTTATATGACTCAGTAAAGACTTGAGAGTGAGAGCTACAAACACAAAGCAGATAACACAGCGCCAAATCATTCCCTGTTTTTAGCCTTAGCTAGCAGCTAGCTGCCTGCTCTGCATGAAGCCGACCTGCTGACACGTCATGATGAAGGTACGTACCACAATTCCATGTCTTATAACAACAGAAACCACTTACTATTTATCAATTATCCAGATATGCCGATATATTATGAAGCAATATGACCTTATTTACGTGAATATAGTTTGTAAAAATGCAAATTAAAGGTATTTAGGCTTAGTGCCCCTCCCCGCTCCCTCTTGGAATATGGTACATTCCACCTGTGGCACGTTTTTTTCCACTTGGAGTCCGTTAAGCTAAACTTTAAGCTAGAGGTTACCTGCTGCTGCTGTGAAATCATAATTCTCAACAAACTGTGGATGTCAGACTCATAAAATGGACAAACTGGACGAGGTTACACCTGCCACAGTCAGAGGTATGCTACAAGGGTTACTTTGATGTTGTGCTGGTGTTAATGGTGAGTTAATGTAGTTAGCCTAGCTTAACAAGTTGTGGATTCGCGGCTAAAGTTTAGCAGCTAAAACACATAAAACGGGCTAATCTAGTAATAGCTTATGTCTCATTGAGCTTAGGGCCATTTTCTCAATGTCAAGGACTGTAAACACTGAAAATACAGCAACAACTGGTCATTTGTAAGACATGAATACATGATGTTAAGTTCACATACTACTCTTGAAGTAGAAGTAGCAAGAAATAAAAAATGTGGAAACAGGTGCTGACAAAATATCCTCACCTACTATGTAAAAATCTGAAGGAATTTAATGATAACCTCTGTTTCTTGGCCCTGACTAACTTTTCTGTTTTACAGCTGCTAATATTGGAGAAGACTTGATCCCATCGCTTTCCCGAGATGACGTTAAAGACCTCTTTCCTGGTCCTGAACATTTCTGGAGGCGCCGGGCTATATCAAAATGAAAAGGTCAGATCTGTCTGTCACAGTATAACAGGACTGATAAACAGCACATGGTTAAATCTGACTCATAAGAAACACTATGACTGATATGATCTCCATCGCAAGAGCCACAGAGGACTCCAGATACCCTGCCAAACATGAGATGCATGCCATCAGTATAAGTTTTTCTTCATTTACTATGTATGCCTTGCAGGAGCATGTTGCCAAAAAGTTCATGAAGAGACTCTCAAATGTGAAAAGTCCAAGGAAGACCAAAGTTCCACCTTCCAAGAAACCACGGCAAGAAGTCAGTTCTGCAGATTCCAGTGCATCCACCATTATTCTGGAACATTCACCTGTTAGTTCTATGGGCATCCCAGTGTCACCTAGAGCCAGCACCCCAGTGCAAAACGGGACAGCAGTGATGAAGAATGTATGTATTGTATTAAATATAATTGTGGCTGAGTTCATTCATATGGCACATTCTGGACATTCAGCAGCTTTGGAATGTTTCACTATGTGTCCAAGAGTGTCTGTACTCTGGGCCAATATTTTACTTTTATATCAAGTAACACAAACATTAATGAATTAATGCTACCACTTACTCAGTTTATTATACTGACAACTTGCTTGTTTGGATATCTCATGTCCTCTTTCCATCATAATGTCCCTGTAATGTCTTCAGCTTGTTCAGTTGATGTCTGGACAGCCAGAAAATCCAAGCAGGACACTACAAGACCCTCCAAGAAATGTACAAGTCCAAAAAGCCAAACAAAGCTGCAGTAACTCATTTGCTGAACCTTGAATCCGAGTCTCGAAGACGCTTCATCACCTCTGACGTCTTAAAGGATTCTAGAGGCTTACCCTTGTTTCAGGGAACTGGATCACGTAAGTAATGTTGGTCCCACTTAGTTCACATGACTCAGTTTGTAGCCTGACATAAATAGCATAATGTTCATATGTCTCGCACATTATAGATTTGTTTGGCCTGATGGTGAAGCATCTTAGATAGAATGTTAGACTTTTTTTTAATTCTTCACTGAATCTGTTTTTCAGGTGCTTGACGAGCTGCAGCCAATTCTCCAACCAACCAACTTCCAGCACATATCAGAGATGCAGAACAGATGGAAAAGCTTCTACTCAAAGGTCCAGTTTTATGGTGTGATGAAGAAGGCCATGAAGCCTCCAAAAACTTTGAATGGAGGTGAAGTCATGATACATTTAGTCTTTTTACATAATAATGTCTCAGTTATTTATGTTACAGTTACTTATAGTACCACGTTGTATTGTGCCTTTTCCATTCAACCAGTGGAGCATATCACAGCTGTCTTCAGAGCCCTGCCACTGCTCTGTCCGTCCAGCACTATGCCACCAAAGAAACTGGGCTCAAGCAGCCAGGCTCTTTTCCATGTCCTTTCGGTAAGATTGTTCATAATATATTCCTGTTTTTCATACATTTTATATTTAGTTTAGTTGCTTTGAGATAAACTTTGATCATTTCCAAAGTTCCAGGGGAAGGGGAAGTGTTTTCTACAGTGTGCTTAATGTAGTACTGACTTCATTGGCTCTAGCTGTGCTGCATTTAGCATTTGCAGTGCTGAATGCTAAGGGGATTTATTGTGACCATAGAATTTCACTAATGTCCTCATCCAGGTCAAAGTTCTGTTTTTCTAATCTTCTTCATTTATTTGTGTCATCCAGACTTCTGAGGATCCTGATGGGTTCATGCAGCAGTGGGGCCTGTCTTCTCCTGTTCTGCTTGTTTCTGAGGACAACTGCATGATCGCCGTTGGAAACACTCCAGTGAGCACCTTCACCATGGACAGACTTAATGAGGGACTTCTCTACCTCATGGCATATTACTATGCCCTGCACATACCCAAAGTGCATTTCTACACTCCTGTCAGTACTGCAAACAGAGGTACACAACCATTCAGTCCACAAGCAGGATTTGACCTCCCACTACAAAGAAGCGATTGGTGGGTGGAAGTCCTTCCCTGAGTGAGTGAGCCCCTTTGTTTGTAGAAGCTTGTGTTTGATTTTCAAAGAAAAGTTCATCACACTCGTCACATTTGTTGTTGATGTTTTTTGGAATGTGGAAGTGGTCCTGTTTTGAATTAAATACAATATATTGAATGAAAAACTTTTGGTGTCTTGATTTAAGACAACTTCACTTATATTTGTTATACTG
Source organism: Parambassis ranga (assembly GCF_900634625.1). Lineage (NCBI taxonomy): Eukaryota > Metazoa > Chordata > Actinopteri > Ambassidae > Parambassis > Parambassis ranga. Next base: position 4,363,035 of record NW_021144778.1, read on the forward strand.
CTTTAAGAAATGATGTCTTATTTTAACTACATTTGTGCAGATTAAGGTGTCATTTCCTAAAGGTACTTTAGTAGATAGACTTAAATTCTAATTTTAAGTTACTTAATCTTAAATTAGTGGTTTTTCATTTCTGGTTTTAGAACAAAATTGATTAATTGAAGGTTTTCTGTCATGTTTTAAGTTGCATTTTAGTCTTACAGAGACAAGAATTTTGTGCCTATTTTAAGAATTCTTGTCAATGTCTGGAGTACATCTTCCAAATCACAACGGTGTTACAGCACCTCTGATTGACCCCACACCCCTGTGAATCACCCACGAAGGGGAAGACCTTAACACACATGGAGGAGGCACATGTTAGCCCCAGTGGCCTAATGGATAAGGCACTGGCCTCCTAAGTGCAGAGGACAGTGGACCAAACCAACCTGTGTGAAAATGCATCTCAATGTTTTCCCTAAAGAAGCAAAGTCCACATCGTTGGAATCTGAGTTTTATGTGTTCAGGACCTCTGTGGGTGGATCTTGCAGGAGCTACCATGACTAAGATCCCTATAGTTGGTTAATGGTCAGTTAACAACCAGAAAGTGTGTCTGGGCCATGTGCAGGACTAGTTGACGGCCCATCGTTAGAGATTGAATGTGAGTGAAGTCTGCTAGGAAGGGATGAAGGGACAGAGCTGTAAACAGGTGAGAGCTGATGCAGCATCACTTATTACCTGAGTTTCCCCACAGGGAAGCTGCTGTTTACAAGCTGTTTAAAGAGAGAAGCAAGAAACCAACAGCCAACAGAGTGAAGGAGCTCCATCCGTCTGATGCACATGCAAGGTAACCTCACCTTCTTGTTCTGGTGTCTCAAGGTGTTGGTTCAGGTATGTCAGCGCTGAAGTTACAACATAATAACTAAAGTCAATGCAATTATCTTTACTTGAAACAACATAAAAATTGTGATTATGTGACTTAAAAGCGGACTATTATACAACGAGCCAAATGTGTGGTATTTACTTCGTTTTTAAATAAATAATTAATAATGGGTAGCAGGGTAGTAGGCTGCGTCATCCAGAGGATTCCAATTCCCTGAATGGGAAACAGCTGGTTTGGGACTTCCACATGCTTTCCTAATGGAACACATGATGTGTTTGTGTAACACTGGAGATGTTAGCTGTACATGTGCAGAACAAAGACATGACCCACAGCAGACCATCATGTTTAAGGAGCAGCAGGACGTCCTCTTCTTAGTAACATTTAGGTGAATGGGACGGCACATTTGATGTTTGACTTCATCTATGAACACATGTCTGCAGCATGTTTACTGCATTTGAACTGTTACTAATGTCATGACGCCAGCTGTGTCAGCTTTGTCTCCCTTTACGTCCTCCATCTTCCTGCTTCATGTACTTTGTTGTTTTGTTGGATATCCTGTTTTATTGTGAAAGGACTCTTTCCTTCCTCTTGTGTGTCCCTCCTTGTTGGTCAGCTGCTCCGCCATGATTGTTGTCACCTGTGTCTTGTGAACTCTTGAACACTGTGCTCAGGGCTCTTGGTAGTTGCTGCTTCTTCTCCTGTGCTCCTGCAGACACTCCCAGTCCTCCTCTCTGACTGAGCTCACCTGCTTCCACTCCATGTTGATCGGCTGTTCTCACCTGTGTCCATGTGTATATAATCCCCGAGCTTCTCCTGGTCCTTGGTCAGTGTGTCTGTTCCACTCTGTCCTCTTTGTTCCTGTCTCACTCTGTGTGTCCTCTTTGTTCCCGTCTCACTCTGTGTGTCCTCTTTGTTCCCGTCTCACTCTGTGTGTCTGCAGTTGTTCTCCTGGATTCACAGTTTTTTTCCATGTTATTTCTTTTGTTATTTGAGTTTCTCTTTTTTGGTGTGGAAGTTTATGAACTCACTTTTAAGTCTCCAAAAAAAACAGTTTAATTCACAGACATTTTTAAAATGTTTCTTTTTTTAACCGTAATTGTTTTATTTGAAACCTCGGCTCTGAAGGTGTTCATATAGATGCATAAAGGCCTGTTCAACAGCAGCCACTTCCAGTACTGAACCACTTTTCTCCACTTGGCGGCACACCGGCTGAGAAACCATTGGCTCCATCTAGTGGGCCAAGTTGAAACTGCTATGTATTCAGATTGTTCAGCTCACTTGATCTGGTGCGAGTGCATGTGCTTCATTTTTAACATGTGCTCAGTTATCTTGTTTTATTGGTTATATCTTGGAGCTGGAAGGTCAGGTCTTTTTTGTCATAATTATTTATAATAATTCAGCTCTGAAGCAGGACAAATCATTCCCTTCCCCCCCAAAGCACCTCCTAGTCACCCCATAGTCCCACAGCAGCTCATCACCAGTGTGGACATTCTTAGCGCTGCAAACAGGATGACTTCCTGCTGCCCACCGGGTAAATCCACCAAACTCGTGCGGGGTGCAATGTTGGGATTTTTGGGGGGAGTGACTTTAACAGGACCCAGGCTCCCAACACCTCTGCACAAGTGGGTTTGTTCTGCCCCCATCCTGCCTGGATGCAGGCCTTGAGGGGGGTCTTGCCCTTCCTGCTGGTGGGATGAGCTGGGCAGCAGGAGAAGGATGACAAATGTAGCAAGTGGTATAATAATAGATAATAATATAATCATCTGTAACACAATGAGAGCATTTCCAAGAAAACATGCAAAACTTAGTATGTACTTGATGCGCTGCTGTCACTGACAATACTGAAGACTTTGGGTTTGATATGTGTTGGTTTTGGGGTCGTATCCTGCTGCCTTCTTCACTGCAGGTATAAGGTGTGGGAAGGTTTTAGGAATGAAGAACTCCTCTACTTTCTTCAGTGGTGTAACATTTTGAGCTACAACTTATCATCTTCTGTCATAAACTGTGGTCATTATTGTTCCCAGTTCATTGACATATATTGTCCAAGCTGCAGATTGCAGCTTTAGTGTGACTGGTTTTCCAGAAAAGGTGAGCTTGATGCCTTAATAAACTTGACCCCTCCATCTCCTGAGGGTTCATTAAATGATGACATTGCACCACCAATAAACAGCTCCACACCTCCAGAGCCTTCGGTCTCTTCACATGCCTCCAGCACTGCCCCTGCCATAAGCAATGTCCCTTCTGGGATTGTTAAAGTATTTCTGATTCTGATTCTGAAGCCCCCTGAAAAGGTACATCTGTCTATCCCAAGCAAGTGGATAGTTCAGGATGAAAATCTGAAGAGGAAAGTTTAAAGGCAGAATCAGGAATCTGTCAATAAACTGAAAGAACAACTACTGAATACAGTTACTGAAAAATCCGTTAACACTTTTTGACCCAGAGCACCCAAAAAACAAAAAACAAGCACTCTTCAAGACCTTGACAGAGCATATAATGGCAACAGTGATGAAATGCACAGGATGTCTGACCGGCAGCTCATCAGATACAAACCATTCTACATCACTGATCACAACACCTGTGTATGCCATCAACATGGAAACATGAGGCTTTAGACTACAACTGTTTCAAAGAGAGGATTAATCACAACAGCAAGTCTTCCAACACTACTATCATCAACATGCTGCAGCACTGAAAATGACTAGTGCATGAGACGACAATGCACAAAATGCTGTTTTGAAGAGGTTAGGATCAGCGCACATAATCCAGCATGGGATGGTTAAAGAAAAAAACATAACTGGGTGAAAAAAAAGAAACGTGGACCAGTGGGGGAGCTGATAGAAGTGTGTATGTATGTATCTGCCTATAGGAAACATTGTCACCTGTGGAAACTTTCACTGACCACTGTTCTGTCTGTAGCTCCCTGTACTGTAAGTCCCTCTGGAACAGTTCCAACATAATGCTGCAGTTTTAATGCTTTACAGCAGTGGTCCCCAACCACCGGGCCGGGGACCAGTACCGGTCTGTGGGTCATTTGGTACCGGGCCGCACAGAAAGACTGAGCAAAAAAATATATTATTCATTATCTTTCATTTATAAATCGATCAGATTCATCCGCCTGTGCCTTTAAGCACCTGCCCAGACGCTTGCCTCGGTCACAGGATACGGCCCCCAAAATGAAGCCCACAAGCAGCAAAAATGAATAAAAAACAAACGTCTTTGGAGAGCTTCTTCGGAAAGGGGAAAAGGCCTAACGAGGACACATAAGAAGAGGAGCCTTCCCCTTCAAAGAAAAAGAAACCTGCATTTAAAAGACTATATCAGGAGTCCTATTTAAAATACGGATTTATTGCATCAGGTGATTCTCACACACCAAGTCCGCTCTGAGTGATATGTGGCGACAGACTCACAAATGAGGCAACGAAGCCTTCAAAACTGCTTTGGCACTTAAGACCAAGCGATTTTTGAAAGAAGAAAACGTGAACAAGAAGGACAGAAGCAATTAATGACGGTCAAAAAAACTACGGAGTGGACTGGACATAAGAAACACTCTTCGGGTGTCATTGTCTCCCATTATCCCCAGATGGGACCGCCTCATTGCTGAGAAAGCTCAAAGGCTCCCACTAATTAAGCATAAGAGTAAGTTGTCTTTGTATGCACTTTGTTTTTATTTTGTATATTTTTTTCTGTGCCGGTCCGTAAAAATATTGTTTTACATGATACCGGTCCGTGGTGCAAAAAAGGTTGGGGACCGCTGCTTTACAGGGCATTTGAATGGAACTGTGTTTTTCAACTTCTGATAACAGTCTTATCTGTGCGAGAGGAAGATCTGGCGATGTCACAAAACTCTGGCTGCCAACACTTGTCACATCCATGATATCCATTGTGAGCCTTTGTGTTTTTATATGAAGGCTCTAGCAGGAGTATCACATAATGCAGGAAGCGCAGCATGCACAACCTCAGTCCTGAGCATATCAGCACATGCTCCTAGTGTGGACATGACACCAAACCCTCTGGCATATTCACAATCCCATCTGCAGAGGATCGCAAATGGGAGTCCCCCACAAGAAGAACAAACTGCAACACAGGGAGAAACACCATTTCTGACTGAAAACAACTGCAACCGTTTCTAATCATTAGCATGTTTTTAGTATAAATTACCGTCTTGTCTGGACAAGGAGAAAAACAAAAAGGTGAAAATGATCAGGGCGGCCAACAATTACACAGGAGGGAAAACCAGAGCAAGTAACACACATGGAGACACACAAGGACAATCCAGTTCCAAATAAAAGAGCAAACTAAAGCAAGTCAACAAGTGCAGCAAAAGCCTGAATAAACCAAAAGCAGGAAACACAAACAGCAAAAGTTGAACACTTCAAAGCTTCCTAGAGAGTGTAAAGGTTGCCTCATAATCACCTTTTTACATGGCTGTTAGAAATGAGAGAAAAGAGGATATTATTTCTCATCACGTATAAATGTCATGTATGTATATTTGTCACCTGCCAATCTACGCTGCGGAGGTGTGGGATCCCTGTGCGGAACATTTAAATGTCTCTATGGAGGACACACGGAAGACACAGGTGGACGAGTGGACCTTTTCCTGAAAGACGCCGGCATGTGGAGCAGCGTTTGGGCCTTTTCCCTGGCTGGATTTACCGCGATTTAAGTGGAATCTACGGACATTGTGGATTTACCAAAGACAGTGGATTACCCCAGGACTAAAAAAGGATTTTACCCGAACGACTGGAGTTTTATTCTTTTTTAATGGAGCGACGTCTCACCGAGGAACTGCGGATCTAGTCCTCACGGAGGGACACGGGTTCATTTGGACCGTTCTCTCGAACTCTGAACTATAAATATTCTGTATATATTATTTGGGAACTGATCGGGTTGCACTAAACTCTGGGGGTTACAGGGGACAAACTTTGTGGGAAAAAGACCGGTTGTGTCGCGCTGCTTGTGTGTGCGAGCTGATCACCTGAGCTCTGCCTGCAATACAGCGTGAACTCTAAACAATCGATTTCTGACTCCTGTGTTTTTGTAAATATTATTAGGATTTTGTGTGGTGTGTGTGGCCTAGCCTGGCGGTTTTTATTAACAGATAAACCAGCAGCAGCAGAATAAGACCCGCCCGTGAGAATAGTGCGTTGTGGCGTTTTCCTGGTGAATTGTTACAAGAGTAGTTGCTGCTTCTTCTCCTGTGCTCCTCCAGGCACTCCCAGTCCTCCTCTCTGACTGAGCTCACCTGCTTCCACTTGCTGATCAGGAGACAAAGGACAAAGGAGGGAAGATGAGACACAGAGGGACATTTGTCCTTTTGTTAGTAGGGCTGCTGCTTGTTGTTGCTCCTTTAGAAAACCTGATGTGTTTTCTTGTTCCTTTAGTAGAAAATAATGAGTCTCTTTTGCTTCTTTGTTTCCTAGTTCAGCTTTTGTTCCTCTCCTGCTTTTGCTTTGACATGCTTTGATTCATTTCCTCTCTGTCTCTAGCTTCCTGTTTTATGTGGAAAGATGTAGTTTCCTTGTGTGTCTCTAGCTGTGTTCCAATTCAGGGTCTGCATCCTTCGCCTTGCCCCCCACTGATGTGACCCCGCGATGCAAGACAAAGCACATGGAAGACTCAGTACTCAGTTTCTCGTGAATGGTGACCAAAAATGACAACGCTTGGGAGAAAAAGAAGAACAGACATATGGACGCATTTCACGTTTGATGTGAAGACAAATAAAACCGTTTGCAAACCACGTGGAGCGAGTATAACCGGCAAGAATACAACAAATTTGAAGCGACATTTGCACGCGAGTCATCCTGACATCCATGCAAAGGTAAACATAACAAAATGTCTTCTTTTAATTGCAAGCCTCTGTTTCTGCTATAAATTAAGACATCACTGCTGTCCTGTAAAGTTAACACTACTTTTAAAAGAATCTGAATCATGTTTAATGTGAATTAAAAAAAGTTGTTAGCTTAGTTGACGAGAACATTTTTTTTCTGTTATCACGTCACAGTTACAGAAGACCTCAGAAGATAACAGTGGACCACCGAGTGCAAAGAAAGGGAGGGTGTCCCAGCAGCATATTTCAGCAGCTCTTTTAAGTGCTGCAAAGTACAAAAGTGACTCTAAAGAGCAACAGACTAAGGAGGAGGCTATAGCAAAATGGATTGGTTGCACAGGATTACCAGTCACTACAGTTGAAGATGAGGACTTTGTTCTTATGATGGAAACAGTGGACAGGAAGCTCACCGTTCCAAAGAAAACAAAAATAAGCAATCTGATAGACAAATATTATGAAGGTGAAGTACAAAAATTCAGAAGGAGATTGGCTGCTGCCCGAAGAATAGCTATTGGCATTGACTTGTGGACGAAAAAAGGACTGACTGCTTCTTTCCTGGCTATTAGTTCATGCTACTTTTGTGTAGAACAAAATAAGCCAGAACATATATTGTTGGCCCTGGAACAAGTGGCACATCCACACACTGCACAATCCATCAAAGCATGTGTGGATCAATGTATGCAAGATTGGGGCATATCAGACGAGAAGATCATCACTGTGATCACAGACAATGGCAGTAATATGGTGGCAGCATTTAAACGCATCACACCAGAGGGAGAAGCCACCACTGAGGATTCAGAAGACTCCCCAATGGCTGAAAGTGACTGTGAGCCTGAAACTGATGACATGCGGTGAGCCCATTTTTTCATTACATTTACATGAAAGGGAATTGCATTTTCCCCACAAGATCTGTAATCTAAGATAATTACTTAATAAATTACAATACTTTATTAATCCCACAAGTAATCCACCATAAAGTGTTTGTAATTTACAGTAAATGGAAGCCTTTTTATGTTATTTATTAATATGCTCATTTGTCTGTGTTCGTCCTTTTTAGATACCAACATATTGACATGGATATACAACGAATGCCATGTGTGGTGCATACATTACAGCTCGTCGTCCACACAATACAGAAGGAGGCAAGTGTCAAGAGAGTCCTTGATAAAGCACGGTCAGTGGTGAAGCTTTTCCGCAAGTCCTCTGTTGCAACACAAAGGATTTTGGATGAATGTGGCCTTACTGTTGTAAATGACTGCCTTACACGATGGTCAAGCATATTAAACATGGTTGCAAGACTCCTTAAAATTAAAGACTCAGTCTGCAAAATTGCAAATGACATGGGATGGGACAGCTTGCTCCCTAGTGAGTGGCAAAAGCTGAAGTCACTGCATGAACTACTGCTGCCTTTTGCAGAACACACTCAAACCCTTCAGAGTGACACCATGTCCATGTCCCTTGTGGTTCCTGCTCTTTTTGACCTCCTCAGCCACCTTGCTGACTTTGAAAAAGCACTAGTCACCGAGACCTTGCTGCTCTTGCACGGAAAATGACAGGAAGTATGAACCAGCGCTTTGCATGGATCTTGGATCCAACTGATGAAAGGTTCTTACCACTTGTAGCGGCTGCCTGCTTTGTCAACCCTACCGTTTGTGAAACTCTTGTTGATGTGGATAATGAAAATATCCAGGAACTTCTGAAACAGGCAGAGGAGTACTTGGTCCAGTCCACTCAGTCACATTCCCAACACGAGGATCTGTCTGAAGATGATGGAGAGGAGAATAGGAAGGAAGCAGAGGACTCCAAATCAGCACCGTCCTCATCAAAGCAGCCAGTCTTCAGGTTTCTTTCAAAATGCAGCACAAAGTGCAAACAGAGGACCTCCACAAGCAGCATGAGGCAGCAGATCATAAAGTATAAGGAACAGCTTTCACAGCCCATCACATGTGACACAGGGACTGACTTCTGGCTGGAAAAAAGTGACACCTTATATCACAACTTAAAACCTTTTGCATTAGACATATTGGCTATGCCAGCTTCTCAAGCATTTGCAGAGAGGGTATTTAGTGTCACAGGTGATCTCGCTCGAGGTCGGCGCAACCGAGCAAGGGTCACATTGGCGCGAAGTGCTTTTCTTAAGATGAATCGAACCAAATAAATCTGTTTTCTGAAATTATAGCAACAAGTTGCATAATTATTCTGAAAGCAATGTTATATTTTTGTTAGGTGTTTTGATGTTGACAGATTTTTTTTTATCTCCATGCACCACAAGATCTGGAGGTTTGCAGTTATGTTGTAGTTGAAGATCCTTAAAAGGAATTGTTGCATTTCCAGCTACTGACAGTGAAGAATGTCATGCACTGAACAGTGTATATCTTATTCAGGGAGAGCAGGTCACATTTTTTTGTTGCGTTTTTAAAAATTCTTTTCATAAAAGATAAGGGCACTTAAATAAAAATTTTGTGTCAAAAGTTAAAGCTGTGTATGTGTTTTTTGCACAATAAAACCTTAATTTCATGACACACACACACACATCATAGAATTTTAGTCGACTAAATCTGCCTTGGATTTAGTCGACTAAAATTCTATGATATTTAGTCGACTAAAACTAGACTAAAAGTTGAAAAATCTTGATGACTAAAATGTGACTAAAATTAAATGACATTTTAGTCACAAGACTAAAATAAAAACTAAATTAAAATTTGCTGCCAAAATTAACACTGCAGCGACACAACACATACTACACAACAAAGGATTTGTACGCCCGCCTCAAGCGCCTGTTTTGGGCTTTCAGGCGCTCCACTTCGGCCTTCAGCTTCCTGATGGTCCTCTTTCTTTGGGGGCACTTTTGGCAGACTGTCTGTGCCTCCACCTCTGCCTCCTCCTCTGGCTCCTCTTCTGCCCCCTCTTCAGTGAGGTCCAGTGTGGACCTCATGGCTGGCTGAGGGTTGCTAGCTCTGAGAATAGAGAGATTGTGCAGAATGCATGCCCTCCTCATGGATTTCAGCATCTCCTGCCGCCCTTGGCAGATCTGTGATGGCTTTTTTGCAGTTCAGTACAGGGCAGTTTACTCTCCCCATTTTATAGCACCCTGATGACAGGGCGTTAAGGAGCCACCTCTCCTCTATGTTTTGAATGTCATGCACAGCCATGAGGTGCCGGGCCACGTGCAGCATCTCTGTTGCAAAGTGGGCACATTCCTTCGTCCTTTGGCTTTGTCATCTAAAACAGAGAAACAACAATCAGAATACCACATATTAAACCCTTAAAAACACAACGGCTCATATTATAGTATATATAAGTTTCAGTAAAAACCCCTTTAAAAGCTGAAGACATAATTTATTAAAGTATTATAGCACATACCTCCTTTATAGGGGCTGTCTTGATAACTGCCTCATTTCCACCTGTTGTCTGTTCCATTTGCACAACAGCAGCTGAAACTGTCAGGAAGTCAGGTTGAGCCAGGGCTTTTATTTTGGTATTTTATTGCTTTGCCTTAGTTCCTGCTTTACTTCCTGTCTTATTTTTGAAATCACTGAACCTCCTCTCGTTTCAGGTGTCTTGACTTCCCCTTCCCCGTGTGCTCCCTCCCCCTCCTGGTGATTACCTGCTCCTCCCTAATGTGTCTCACCTGTGCCCCTTTGTCTGCCCTACTCCCTGTGTATTTAGTGTGTGTTCCCCTTTCACTAGGTGCCAGTTTGTTTGGTATGTTAGTGAGTCTTAGTCTCGTCTCTCATGCCTTGCCAGCCCATAGCTTTCAGCCTCGTTCTCTGGTAATTCATATGCATCATGCCTTGCTCTCGTGATTTTTGATTAGCCTGCTTTCTCAAGCCTGGCTCTTGCTCCCACAGTTTGTGGTGATCTTTTGTTAACTGACTCTGGTACTGTCCTTGTCAGCATAATTAAAGACTGTTGTTATTTTTTAACCGCTCTGTGCCTGAGCATTTGTGTCCGCATCCACGACAACCCCCTGACAGAAACTGATTCACAATCAATCACAATTGATACTAACTGGACAGGCTGGTTTCACACAAGTGTGACTGACTTTTTAGGGCAATATTATAACAAATACTTATGAGACATCATATAAGAAAGACCAGTGCATGACCTCAGCTCCATTCAAAGCTTTAGGAGGCTTCATGGCCTCCATCACTCCATAAGACTGTTCCATCTGTTCTGCATCTCTGATGTGCTGGGACGTGGTTGCTTGGATGTTTCACTGCAGCTCATCTGGTAATAATGTGTAACACATATATGAACATCAAGCTGATCAACATCTCCCAGCTGTAGACTGTGTCCTCCTCGTCTTTACGCTGGTTGGATGGACTGTAGTTGTACTATGTCTCAGAATGCTGCCTTTGAAGGAGGTGCATGCATGTTGGTGAAGACGGGCATCCAGTTCGTCTTCACCACATGCCACAGCCTTCCAAAGGCATTCAGTCCATCAGTAAACTGGCTAATAGGCTTGGTGGTCCTATTATAAAAACAGATTTATATTACTGTTAAGTAGTGTGGCACCATCGATATCTTTGAAACAGGGATGCAGTAGCTGACTCCATGAGAACATACAATAACTAATTAGCTAAGCAGCTCTAAAATGCATTCACTAGTTAACTAGTGCAACGTTTTGCCTTACTAGTGCAATAAATAAAATTTAATATCAAGAAATGAACTGATCCAGAGTCTGAGAGTGTATGACTGGCAACAAATAACAATTTCACTTTGTAGATTAAAGCAACATGTGCTTACACCAGAATCAGTCCTGTCAGCTGATATGAATAGGACTCCCCCCCTCCTCCTCCTCAGGTTCGGACAATATGTAGAAGTCCTCTATAAAAACACATACATTCATTAAGTATGTGTATAGGACCACTGTCCTCTGTGTACAACAAGGTCAGTGTGCAAATGGCTCTCTTCCTCTCTAACATACACACACAGTGTGTAGACACACAGTTATGTGCTAAAATACTCCCTAGAACTCCATATACAAGCCAGAAACTACACGAGCCACTAGTCCAACTCAATACTTCCACATTTGTAGAGATCATATACATGCTACACAACTCAATGTGTGAGTAATCCAAGTATTCAGCATTACATTTTAGGGCCTGTAATCTGTATTCAGTAACTGAATACTTTTTTAAAAGTATTCTTCCCAACACTGTTAGTAACATACGACACCAGCAGATGGACAAAACAGGCATTCACCTGGCAGTCCCCAAACACAGTGGAAATGAAATATGAAGGAGACAGATACAATAATACACTGCAATGGAACTGAGAGGAGGAACTACAGCTGAGTGAGCATACGATATAGAAGCTAGGGCACCGTTTCACCACAAACCAATGTATATGTTCTGGGCAACAGCATTTATAAAATACGCCTATTGTATTATAACATACAGACGGATTCTTGGAAATGTGTGTGTGTAAGATGCATGTCACATTTTTGCGTCATTCCTTTTATTACAGCAGTAGCCCCTACAGGTGCATTATGAGGCACTTGTCTGTTGATGTTGGGAGGACTGTGAACATGAGAAATCCATCCATCTCTCATACTATCCAGTATAATTTATGATGTTGAGTGACTGAACAAAGCAGCATCTGCAGGGATTAATGAGGTTTTTCTGAGTCTGCAGAATATGCGATTATATGTGAATTCTGAATACAAGTTTGATAGAGCAGCATCTAATGAGCGTTTCTAAGAGACAGCACGGACAAATATTGTCTGTTGTTTGTTTGCCTGAACATGGACTAAATAAACCTGCCACGGGTGTGTGTGTCTGGGTGCACGTAGCCACTCCGTCTCACCCCAGCTGACACATGACCGCACCAGGTGGCTGCTGCTATGACAGATGGTGGTTGTCAGCATTCCTCATTAGTATAGTGGATAGTATCTCCGCCTGTCACGTGGAAGACTGGGGTTCGATTCCCCGACGGGCAGAAAGACTTTTACCACCAGATAGGATGATACTGACCCCAGAGGAACATGAAGTCATTGCAGCAGCATTAAAACAAGGTCCTGAGCAGCATAACAATAGATAAAGTAAAAATAAAGACGATACAGAACAACCACAAGATATGCAGATATACATGTAAGTCTGTTCCGGTTGGCCAGCAGGTGGCGCAGAGGCACGGTTGGTTTGGTTGCAGTGACAGCTCACATGCTGCACTTTTCTTCAGTGACACCGTAGTTGCTGAGAGAAGTTTGTACAGGGCGCCATATTGCTTTCAGAAGTTTGATTCCTCTGAAAGGTAAGCAGCACTTTATGATGTGGTTTATTTTATGTGAAGGTAGTGATTGTGCATGGCTCCTTGGGAGCTCACTGTAAAAATGTATATTTATGAGGCTGAGTTCTGTTTCTGACAATTACATTATTTGGTAGTTAACCCTTCATTGTAAGCATACCTATAAGTATGTGTAGTCATATCAGTGTTAATTTTGGCAGCAATTTTTGATTTAGTTTTTATTTTAGTCAATTAATCCCTCAGCCATCTGCAAACACATGTTGCCAACAGAAAGGAGACACAACAAAAAAACTAATCAAGTTTACTAACATGAATACAAACAACAAACCTAAAATAACATCCCTGAAGCACATACACCCAACACTAACCAGGTCTAAATGCATTCACTAGTTAACTAGTGCAACGTTTTGCCTTACTAGTGCGAGAAATAAAATATTTAATATCTAGAAATGAACTGAACTGGCTTTCCATACAACACTGTCATGAGGTCCACATTGTCCTGAAATGGAATCCAGAGTCTGAGAGTGTATGACTGGCAACAAATAACAATTTCACTTTGTAGATTAAAGCAACATGTGTTTACACCAGAATCAGTCCTGTCAGCTGATAGGCCACCTCCTCAGGACAAGACTCAGCTGTTCACCTCCACCTCAAAGACAAAGGACACTCCTTTGAGGACAACAATGTCCACATCTTAGACAGAGAGGAAAGGTGGTTTGAAAGAGTCAAGGAAGCTATGTTGAGCTGGAAGAACCTTCCCTTAACAGAGGTGGTGGCCTCAGACATCATCTTTCTACCACATACAATGCAGTGATTCCATCCATTCCCAGGAAGTTTGCACATACTCACAGCAAGAACAAAGGGCTGTCTACCAGTCCCCCTCCGGCAGTTTCATAGTCGTTAGCCAGTCGTTAGACACACCTGGCCCAGTCAGCCAGAACATCACAGGTAAGTATGGAAACATTTAGTGCTATTGTTTGTAAGTGTCACCCAGACCCACCCACTGAGGTCCTCCACCACATATAAACCATGTTTCCCACCAACAGTTAGAACTGATGAAGCTGCTTGGAGGAGCAGAGAAACGTCTTCAAGAAAACTCTACAAGTCCAGACGCCTTGCTTCAGTGGTCTCTATGAATATGACCTGGATGACATGTAAACATACAGTGTGCTCTTTGTGATCTGTATTCTGGCTCTAAAACAAGTGCCCCTTGTGAAGGTTGAAGTCACAATCTTCAGATTATGAGACTGACTCGCTACTGCACTAACGAGGCTCAGAAAGAGGTATACATGAAATATGGTCTTTTTTCTTTTTCTTCTTTAAATAAAGACATCTACAGTGCTCACGCTGGCTACTGCACCAACAAACATTCTTAATTTAAATCAAATGAGTGTGTTCTATAAAAAGGCTCTAAAGGTAAAACATCACAGTAATTCTTCCCGTGACACCTTCACTACCAGTGATGGTAAGTGCTCTTGTTTCAAATGTGATGTGCACTGTACCACTGAAGCTCGTCTGTGAAGTGTAGTGCCTCTGTGTGTATGTCACAGTGATGTTAACAGAAGTCAGATAGGTCTGTTAACACATATAAAAACAACTTACTGAACAACAGCATAGATGTGAAGGTGAATATATGTCCCCTCACATGTTCCTCAGTTAAAAGTCAAAAGTCTCACATAAAGTCAAAAGTTATAAATTCGCCTCATTACATGACCGGTTGTGTGTAATGACGCGGATCACCAGCAGAGGGTGTGTGACGGAGCAACAAGCAGAAACTACAGGGGAGAAGAGACACAAGCATCCACAGATCAGAACAGACACACTCAGCTCTTCTCTCTGACACCATGATGATACCGTCACATATCATCACTGCACATGTTTTTGGCTGCACGTCTGGAAATGAGAGGAGACAGAACATTATCATACATGTTGCATAAGTAAAGTCACATGACATGCACCACTGTAAATAAAGGAAACCACATATTCTCAGACTCTTAGAACACAGAGCTGAAGGATGAATGTAAGACAGCAGTTTGTTGCTCTCTGACTTTTCTGCCAACAACAGTGAACATGGTCTGGACCAGGGTCCCTTTAGCCACCAGGCTCTTGATGGCCTCCACATCGTATCCTCCAGCAGCCAGAGCCTTCTGGAGGGCGGCTGCAGACACGCCGCTCCGCTCCTTGGAAGCGGCCACAGCTTTCACGATGAGCTCGCTGACGCTGGGGCCGGACTTGTTCGGCTTGGAGACCTTCTTCTTCTGCCCTTCGGCCGGAGCGGCGGCTGGAGCTGGAGCTTCTTCTGCCATGTTCAGTTCGTAGCTGCAACACAAGCACAGTCAGAGTGTATGTGTGAATAACAGAAGCTCTTCACTGTAATAAATTTCAAGTCTGTTCAACTTAGAAATGAAAGTTCAAAAGTTAAAAATGTGAGTAAATACAACTTTCAGATAAGCTTGGTTTCAACTCAAAAGTGTAAATTGAACATTCTGGTAAACTAATATTTGTTCATTTTTAAAACTTGATGCTGTGAGTTACAACAACTTACTTGGTGTATTTTTCTTGTAATTGAACTTACTTTAATGTGTCAAACTAATGAAGATCTCCACACTATTTCAACTCATAATTTTCACTTATAGATAATAAAAATGTCACTATAAATTATGTGGACTCATATTTTTCAGTAGTTTCTACAACAATGATTTTACAACTCATGTTCAAATGATTTATTCAAACAAAAAATCTGTTTTTTAATAACATTCACTACAAGGAAGGAGGTACAATATAAAAGCTTCCAGGCATATATATTCTTACATATATGCCCATTCCTGCAGTGAGAAGAGCAGCAACATCGGGTAAAACAAACGACTAGACAAAACAAAGCCTTTCTTTAACAACAAATGATGCAAAGTGGGATTAGTACAACAAAACTTCTATGCACATTCCCTGATCATGTTTCAAACAACAGTATCAGTTACCATCTGTTATAACATTTTCAGCACCCCAACCAGTTAACTAGCAGGTTAGAGAACGTACAGAGCAGTCTATACAGGATACATCAGTATCAGTATCAGTATCTGAAAGTTGTTCCTGAGTCCATGTATCCTAGCTGAACACTGGTCAGCTTTGACCTTCAGGCTGACCCTCTGCAGGAATTCAAACGTGTACTTCATGGAAAAAGCCAGAAAAAGTCTGCAAAGCCAGACGGTCTCTGATGTCACGGTCGTCTCCTCTAGCACCACAGCTACATTGAAGATTTCAACAGGGAAAGCATCATGCAGGATGCCTTCATACCCACTCAGAAGTCCAACAGTCATTCCCTTCATGAGGACATCCAGGGTTTCTCCATGAACCTTAAACAAATAGGAAAAAATAATATTCTTTCTCACTTTATTTGAGTAAAGAACAAAATATAGTCAAAATACAAACAAATGACTTCTAATTGCCCAACATTGTTATTCTTAATTTTCCATTTTTATTCTTTTATTTGTAATTCTATTTTAATTAAAAGATAAAATAATTTTTATCATTGTTTTTAATTGTATTTTTAAATCTAGGTTATTTGTTACTTATCTGTTTCTAGTTTTTATGCTTCTCTAGTAGCACACTGCATTGTCTTATTTGTTCTGCTGCTGTAACACTCCAGTCCGGTAGACGGCGGTAATGCGCCTTACAAGGTGGCTCCCACCACCAATAAACTGAAGAAGAAGAAAAGAAGGAAGGAGGGGGAAGAGAAAAAGACGAGCACAGCCACAGCACATGTGAAGAAGGAGTTTGTTGTTCGCTAGCTGAACAGAAGTGTAACTACTGTGAGTGTTTCATCATCTGAATGGCTGCTGCGGAGTCTCTGAGAGCTTTTATCAGCGAGCGGCTAACTGCTGCTGCTGCTGAAATATTGGGAGTGTTTGAACAAACTATCGTCCAGTACGAGGGAGAGCTGGACCGTCAGCGCAAACTGCTGGATCTGCTCCTGAAGCCTGAGATCAAGCTACACAGAACAGGTATGTAAACATGACAATGTCACGGAACAACAACGGCTCTGTGTGAAAAGAGTGACATTCAGCACATAGTGGTTCTGACAGGAGGACACTGACTTCATGACTTGGAGCTGAGCTGGTGAAGACGCTCGCTCATTACCACTGTGTACGTCATCAGTCGTTGAGCTGAGCATCATCGATGTAGCCCGAGTTGATAAACGTTTTCATTTATTGCGGTTCATCCGTTCAAACGTGACCTGAACAACAACAATATGAGTTTTTGTTCACAACCAAAAGTTTAGCGGCGTCAACAGAGGTTTTTGGTGTCCGCGCATCTGCCTGATCAAAATACTGCAGCACTAAACAATCCATACAGACAACAGCTGCTTAGAATGCGCGGACATCATTATATGTTGTCATCATCGTCATGGTTTGTGTAGTTCACTGCTGAGTTGTGGTTTAACCTGCATGTTTAAAAAGTAAACAGTGCAGCACTGATATGATCGTTACATGTTGGCTGGTAGCTGAATTCCACCAGTGCCGTGGTGCACACCTCCACAGACCACAGCCAGGTTCAGATGTGACAGCTTAACACCCTCCTGTCTGCCAATGACAGACACAGACAGCAGTATTATTTAAACAAAGTCCATGGTTTGGTTTCTGGGGGTCAGGAATCAAGACTCGCTCAATTACAGCACATATAAACTACCTGATCACAGCTAGCAGGTGCTAATTGTCTAATTGTCACATGCTGGCCGACATCACTACGTTCACTGTTACTGCCGTGTACGTGCATGGGGCAGCTATTTATTGTGTTTAATAAAAAGAACAAAGACCTGCTCTATAGGAAAGGTGACCTTAAATTACTTCTGTTATGATCTGCTCTCTATAGAAAACAGCTGCTCCCTATATAATGGCAGGGAAACACTGGTAAGTGTGGAATATGATGTAACAACAGTAGTTAGTAGTGTGTGAATGTCCCACACAGGGAAGCCTAATGTTTTGTTACTGCACCCTAAGTTAGACTTGCTGAATGTCTGTTGACATGATATTACTGAAAAGCTGATGGTATTTCTATGTTAGAATTCTCTATATATAGAAAATACATCTCTCTGTGTGCTGTGAACCTTCTGACCCTCTGACCTGCAGATCTCCCTCAACAACACAGTTTACAATTGGAGGATGTTCTGGCTGACCAGCAGCTCTGTAACCAGAAGAAGAACTCCATTCTGGACCAGGAGGAACCAGAACCTCCACAGGTTAAAGAGGAACAGCAGGAAGTCTGCACCAGTCATGAAGGAGAGCAGCATGTACTGAAAGAGGAGACTGATCCCTCTATAGTAACTGCTGCTTATGATGGACCAGAACCAAACCATGACATGGTTCTCTCTCACAACGCTCCTCAAGGTAAAACGTCTCTAAAATGTCAAACTTGTGGAAAATATTGTCCATAACCAGATTAAAAGTGTTTTTTTTCTTTGTCAGAACCTGAATGTTTGTTATTATTTCTGTTTATTAGAACTTTAATGTTGGTTTAGGTCATTTGGTTGTTCAAGGTTTTAGATCTATCCATCAACACATTAGTCAGGGCTCTTGAGAGCAGGTATGGACTGGCATACCGGGCAATGCCCGGTGGACCGGAACACATTTTTGGGTTGGGGATGGCATAATGTAATCAAAGGTTAGGGCTGGAAAAACCAGTATTTTGGTACTCGGATACTTGCCGATTATTTTAGCGATTATTCAAGTACTCGGATCACACTTAAATGTCATAGTTTTCTCATGGAAACGGCTGCAGCGTCATTGCTTCAGTCTAGGGCTGGGCGATAAAAACGATAACGAAAATTATCTGATAAGTATATAACTTTATAACTTTTTTCAATAACAACATGACAAAAGTTCGATAATGCTCAATAAATGTGTACACGTTGTGTGACGCTGCACATGTGCATTGCATGCTGGGCTCTCGAGTGCTACATGTGGAGCTGCACCATCACTGTGAGGAGCTGAGACTTGGAGGAGTGGTGAGAGAAAAATTAACGGCACAGACAACATGGAAAGAAAGGTCACAAAACGTCTGTAGTGTGGAGATATTTTGGCTATTTTGTTTTTGTTTGTTTAAATTATACCTAAAGCACTTAGAACTTGCACACGCAGCCACGTTACTTGTGTTTTATAATATTGCCCCTTCGGAGTCGACAAACGCATGTTTTACAAAGTCGCTTACAGTTCAACTTTATTTTTCTCCGAAAAGAGGACACTTTAGGCTTTCTATTAGTATACTCCGCCATGTCTCTGTCTTGTTTACAGGCTGTGTCTATGGGAAAGTCAGTGTCCAATCGGACGATTGAACCAGATCACAAGGTGCTCAAACTCCAATTGTAGAGCTTTCTGCTCTCACGTGGTATATCAAAGATGGTTGAAGAGACGTATCACCCCTGACTAGCTGGGTCGTCTACACGGCTGAAAAGCAGCTCTGAATGCAATAATAGACACGTAGCCGCCCGTTACCTCAGCTGGAATGTCATCAAAGACAATAGAGCGAATGGCACATTTTTTAGTGTAATAAATTTGTATGGGTTATGGTTCTACATTTTAGTACAAAGATATAGATTGTAATATTGATTTTATGGAGATTTTTATTAAGAGATATACACCTTAGTTTTTTTGAAGAATTGGTCATGTCATGTTTTGACAAATAAAGAGAAGCTTAACACCACAATTAACCATCTGGTTTCTACAAACTGTTCCCCTCTAAATGTGAAATAAATATAGATTTTACATATCGTGTTAATTATCGATAGTGGCTGATATGGAAATAAATGATCATGATAAATTTTTTGCCATATCACTCAGTCCGTCACTCTTCCATACCCGGCGCCAAAACCGTGTGTCTATGTGTCCGACCTGCAAACTGCTCACTCGCTTTTGAACCCAGGACCTCTTGCACTCAAAACCAGTGTTAAGTTTGGCAGCAATTTCGGATTTAGTTTTTATTTTAGTCTTGTGACTAAAATGTCATTTGATTTTAGTCACGTTTTAGTCATCAACATTTTTAAAGTTTTAGTCTAGTTTTAGTCGACTAAATATCAAATAATTTTAGTCGACTAAATCTGCCGTGGATTTAGTCGAGTAAAATTCTATGATATATATTTTTCATGAAATATTTAAGGTTTGATTGTGCAATAAAAACAGGCACAGCTTTAACTTGTGTTATTTGAAACAAACATCTCTTTATTTAATTGCTATTACCTTTTCACAAAAGCAGCAGTGAACAGTGAGCTGCTCTCCCTGAATACACTGTTCAGTCATGACCTTCTTCATGAATACTCCATAACTACAGCAAAACACTTCAGTGACAACTTAGAAACAGGTCGCATGCTGTAAAACCATCAGCAGCGGTGTCTTCATTTATAGATTTTGTCACGTGTATCTTTGAACGGAAGTTAAGATGACTCGTCTGCAAATGTCGCTTCAGGTTTATTGTTTTTACCGCTGATAGTCGCTCCGCACGGTTTGTAAACCGTCTTGATTGTCTTGAAATTAAACGTGTCTGTGTGTCTGTTCTCCTGTTTTGTGTGACCATGCATGAGTACGCCTTCTTCCAGCATCGCGGCGCAACGTCCTTACACAGAGAGAGCACTTCTGATTGGCTCTCTGCCGCCGTCTCCTGATTCGTCCCTCCCTTTCCACAAACAAAATTTGCTCTGATTGGATCTCGTCTCCATCAATAATTTCGTCTCGTTTTTATTCGTTGACGAAAGTGTCAATCCATTTCGTCTTCGTTTTTGGCACCGTGCGTTAGTTTTTATTTAGTTATCGTCTCGTTTTTATCAGCAAAAAAAGGTCGTTAACGAAAACTATGACGAAAATGATTCGTCAACAAAATTAACACTGCTCAAAACACTGATCATCCCGCTGTGCCACAAGAGAATCATTCTCAATGACGTCACTAACGAGTTGTCGAATGCTAAATTAGTTGTCAATGAATTTTGCCTTCGAATATTACTCGAGTACTCGTTGCAGCCCTAAAAAAAGTACATCATAGATATTTTCAACCACAATGGTATTTGAGATGTTAGTATTAGTATTAAATAACAATGTTGGTGATGCAGCAGTATACCAAAGGGGTACTGGGAAACTCTAAGCTTGAACTTGAAAACCTGAGAGCTCTGCTTTGTGTCCATTTGTTCCTCCAGTTCTCCCTCAACAACATGACTGTGAGGAGGAAGAGATCCTGTCTGACCAGCAGCTCTGTAACCAGGAAAAAAAATCCAGTCTGATCAACCATCAGGACCCACTGCTGACACCTGAGATAAAGTTACACAGAGCAGGTATGTGAAACTGCAAACAAGCAGTGAATCCAGTGACTCATGCAGGATCCTACTCAGTTCTGTGCAACGTTTATATTAAGCTCAATGATCAAAACTGTGAAACATGTTTTCTTGTTTCTTCTAACCCTTTAGATCTCACTCAACACAATTTTAAGGAGAAAGAGCTGATTCTAGCTGACCAGCAGCTCTGTAACCAGAACAGGAACAGCAGCCTGGATTGGGAGGAACCAGAACTCCCACAGGTTAGAAAGGAACCGCATGTTCTCTGCAGCAGTCATGAGGAAGAGCAGCATGAACTGAGAGAGAAGACTGAGCCCTCTATATTGACTGTTGCTAATGAAAGGAACTATATTGAACTAGAACCAAGCTGTGACAGAATTGTCTCTCACAACTCTCCTCCAGGAAAAAAATCTGTAAAATGTAAACCTGGTAGAAAAGGTGAGAAGCCATTTTCTTGCAGCACATGTGGCAAATGCTTTTGTCGAAATTATGATTTATCTATTCACATGAGAACCCACACAGGTGAGAAACCACATTCTTGCAAAACATGTGGCAGGTGTTTCAGTCAATATAACCATTTAACTACTCACATGAGAACCCACACAGGTGAAAAGCCATTTTCTTGCAAAACATGTGGCAGGTGTTTTAGTCGATATAGTCATTTAACTACTCACATGAGAACCCACACAGGTGAGAAACCACATTCTTGCAAAACGTGTGGGAAATGTTTTACTCAAAATGGTACTTTAACTACCCACATGAGAACCCACAAAGGTGAGAAACCATTTTCTTGCAAAACATGTGACAAATGTTTCAGTCATAAAAGTAACTTAACTGTCCATATGAGAACTCACAGATAAGAAGCCATTTTCTTGCAAATTATGGTGGAAATGTTTTAGACAAAATAGTGTTTAACTGTCCACAAGAGAACCCACACAAATAAGTCAAGTGTTTGCCAAACAGGTGTGACCAACTGAACCATTTGTTTAATGTTCCTTGGTAGGTTTTATTTCTGTGTACTATTGAATGTGAACTGACAGCTGACACTGAGATCTGTCATGTTGATTTGTGTGTATGTCGATCATCAGTTCTGTTAGTTCTAGTTCTGATTCTAGTTTTAATTCTAGTTCTTACTGTTAGAACAGTTAGAACTGATGAAGCTGCTTGAATGAGCAGCGAAACATCTTCTAGAAAACTCTACAAGTCCAGACGCCTTGCTTCAATCTTCTCTATGTATGATGACCTGGATGACTGAGAATCTTCATCAACAAAACAGCACAATAAAACCCAGTCAACTAAAAGCTTGTCTGAATAAAAGTTTTTTCAGCTGGCGTTTAAAAGAATCAACAGACTCACGGATAGGGAGGGGCAGGGCGCCCTGAGTTTTAAGGTGGGTTTTTGGAACCACATGTAGGTGCTGGCAGGAGGATCGAAGAGTGCATCTAGGGGAGTAACACACCAGCGTGTCTGTGATGTACTGGGGGGCTTGCCTATTTAAAGCTCTGAAAGTTTGGGTTAAAATTTTAAAATCAATTCTGAATTTAATGGGGAGCCAGTGTAAGGAAGATAAATTCGCGGTAATGTGTGACCATCTGTTTGATCCTGTTAAAATCCTTGCAGCAGCATTCTGAACCAATTTCAGGCGTTTGAGTCCAGAATTGTAAAAAAACAAATAAAAAGTGAATTGCAGTAATCTAAACGAAACCAGATAAAAGCATGGATAATCAGCTCTAGATCTGCATTTGACAACATTGGCCGTAATTAGGGCCCGAGCACCGAATGGTGCAAGAGCCCTATTGAAACCCTTAGGATTATTATTAGGGCCCGAGCACCGAATGGTGCAAGAGCCCTATTGAAACCCTTAGGATTATTAGGGCCCGAGCACCGAATGGTGCAAGAGCCCTATTGAAACCCTTAGGATTATTTTTTTTAGGGCCCGAGCACCGAATGGTGCAAGAGCCCTATTGAAACCCTTAGGATTATTATTAGGGCCCGAGCACCGAATGGTGCAAGAGCCCTATTGAAACCCTTAGGATTATTATTAGGGCCCGAGCACCGAATGGTGCAAGAGCCCTATTGAAACCCTTAGGATTATTATTAGGGCCCGAGCACCGAATGGTGCAAGAGCCCTATTGAAACCCTTAGGATTATTATTAGGGCCCGAGCACCGAATGGTGCAAGAGCCCTATTGAAACCCTTAGGATTATTATTTTTTTTTTTTTTTTTTTTTTTTTTTCCCCCTCCGAGATCGCATTTTTGGAGGCCTTAACATGCCCAAAAACTCACCAAACTTGGTAGAAAAATTCATTCGCCCGAAAAATTTTGAAATTTGCTGACTTTTGAAATGCACATATAAAAATGGCTCTATAGCGCCCCCAACGCGTAGCCCCTCTGGCCGGTTTGACACAGGATTATGAAAATTGGCACACATATGTATCACCTCAAGACGCACAAAAAAGTCTCTTGGACCCCCCCTCCAAACCCAACAGGAAGTCCGCCATTTGAAGGTTTGTGGCCATTTTTGGCGATGTGTGACCCTGCTGCCAAACTTTTCACGCCTCGCATACTTCAACGGATTGAGCTGAAATTCGCCGTGTCCACTCAGGACACCATAGGGAATAGACGCATTCCAAAACTCTTACAAAAGTCTGACGGTGTGGCCGGGGCGTGGCCTCAAAGTTTGACCATTTCTGAGGACACAGAAAGTCTCTATAACTTCTTCGTTTTCTGTCCGATCTGTACGAAATGTCACATGTATGATCAGAGTCTGACCCTAAACACATCTATACAACAATATTGAGGCTTTGACAGAGCGCCACCTACTGGCTACACAAAATGTTGTGTTTTCATAGGTTTTTCTGCCTGCCCCCCTGGCCTGTTTTGAGTAGGGTCATGAAAATTGGTACACATGTGTATCACCCCAAGATGCACAAAAAAGTCTCTTGGACCCCCCCTCCAAACCCAACAGGAAGTCCGCAATTTTGAAATTTCTGTTAATTTTTGGCGATTTGTGACCCTCCTACAAAACTTTTCACGCCTCGCATACTTCCTCCAAATGAGCTAAAACTCACTGTGTCCACTCAGGACACCATAGGGAATAGACGCATTCAAAAACTCTTACAAAAGTCTGACGGTGTGGCGGGGGCGTGGCCTCAAACTTGACCATTCGCCATTACAAAGGAACTCACTGTATTTATTGCCCTAATGCGTAGCCCCGCTGGCCAGTTTGACACAGGATCATGAGAATTAGCACACATGTGTATCACCCCAAGACGCACAAAAAACTCTCTTGGACCCCCCCTCCAAACCCAACAGGAAGTCCACCATTTTGACTTTTGTGGCCATTTTTTGCCTATTTGTGACCCTGCTTCAAAACTTTTCACGCCTCACATACTTCATGCAATTGAGCTGAAATTCACTGTGTCCACTCAGGACACCATAGGGAATAGACGCATTCCAAAACTCTTTCAAAAGTATTACCGTGTGGCGGGGAGTGGCCTCAAAGTTGACCATTCGCCATTACAAAGGAACTCGCTGTGTTTTATGCAGTACTACCCATATACTTTATGCAATGTGGACAAAATCTTACAGTACTGCCATGGAGCCGAGTCTAAACAGATATATATGCTAATAGGATGATACGGTCATAGCGCCACCTACTGGTAGCGGGTAAGTTTGGTTGTAAACATGTGTTTGTTGTATATCTGTGGAAATGAGAGGAGGAGAGCATAGCACAGGAGAGTATAGGAGACGCGAGCATAGGAGAGAAGACTGCGATGACCCCACGGATCGCAAGGTGCGCGAGGGCCCGCAATGCTGCTTGCAGCTTTAATTTTTTTTTTTTTTCCCCCTCCGAGATCGCATTTTTGGAGGCCTTAACATGCCCAAAAACTCACCAAACTTGGTAGAAAAATTCATTCGCCCGAAAAATTTTGAAATTTGCTGACTTTTGAAATGCACATATAAAAATGGCTCTATAGCGCCCCCAACGCGTAGCCCCTCTGGCCGGTTTGACACAGGATTATGAAAATTGGCACACATATGTATCACCTCAAGACGCACAAAAAAGTCTCTTGGACCCCCCCTCCAAACCCAACAGGAAGTCCGCCATTTGAAGGTTTGTGGCCATTTTTGGCGATGTGTGACCCTGCTGCCAAACTTTTCACGCCTCGCATACTTCAACGGATTGAGCTGAAAGTCGCCGTGTCCACTCAGGACACCATAGGGAATAGACGCATTCCAAAACTCTTACAAAAGTCTGACGGTGTGGCCGGGGCGTGGCCTCAAAGTTTGACCATTTCTGAGGACACAGAAAGTCTCTATAACTTCTTTGTTTTCTGTCCGATCTGTACGAAATGTCACATGTATGATCAGAGTCTGACCCTAAACACATCTATACAACAATATTGAGGCTTTGACAGAGCGCCACCTACTGGCTACACAAAATGTTGTGTTTTCATAGGTTTTTCTGCCTGCCCCCCTGGCCTGTTTTGAGTAGGGTCATGAAAATTGGTACACATGTGTATCACCACAAGATGCACAAAAAAGTCTCTTGGACCCCCCCTCCAAACCCAACAGGAAGTCCGCAATTTTGAAATTTCTGTTAATTTTTGGTGATTTGTGACCCTCCTACAAAACTTTTCACGCCTCGCATACTTCATCCAAATGAGCTAAAACTCACTGTGTCCACTCAGGACACCATAGGGAATAGACGCATTCAAAAACTCTTACAAAAGTCTGACGGTGTGGCGGGGGCGTGGCCTCAAAGTTGACCATTCGCCATTACAAAGGAACTCACTGTATTTATTGCCCTAATGCGTAGCCCCGCTGGCCAGTTTGACACAGGATCATGAGAATTAGCACACATGTGTATCACCCCAAGACGCACAAAAAAGTCTCTTGGACCCCCCCTCCAAACCCAACAGGAAGTCCACCATTTTGACTTTTGTGGCCATTTTTTGCCTATTTGTGACCCTGCTTCAAAACTTTTCACGCCTCACATACTTCATGCAATTGAGCTGAAATTCACTGTGTCCACTCAGGACACCACAGGGGATAGACGCATTCCAAAACTCTTACAAAAGTCTTACGGTGTGGTGGGGGCGTGGCCTCAAAGTTGACCATTCGCCATTACAAAGGAACTCGCTGTGTTTTATGCAGTACTACCCATATACTTTATGCAATGTGGACAAAATCTTACAGTACTGCTATGGACCCGAGTCTGAACAGATATATATGCTAATGGGATGATACGGTCATAACGCCACCTACTGGTAGCAGGAAAGTTTGGTTGTAAACATGTGTTCGTTGTATCTCTGTGGAAATAAGAGGAGAGCATAGGACAGGAGAGTATAGGAGACAAGAGCATAGGAGAGAAGACTGCGATGACCCCGCGGATCGCAAGGTGCACGAGGGCCCGCAATGCTGCTTGCAGCTTTAATTAGGGCCCGAGCACCGAATGGTGCAAGAGCCCTATTGAAACCCTTAGGATTATTAGGGCCCGAGCACCGAATGGTGCAAGAGCCCTATTGAAACCCTTAGGAGTATTATTTTTCATTTTTTTTTTTTTTCCTTCCCCCCCTAAGATCGCATTTTTGGAGGCCTTAACATGCCCAAAAACTCACCAAACTTGGTAGAAAAATTCATTCGCCCGAAAAATTTTGAAATTTGCTGACGTTTGAAACGCACATATAAAAATGGCTCTATAGCGCCCCCAACGCGTAGCCCCTCTGGCCGGTTTGACACAGGATTATGAAAATTGGCACACATATGTATCACCTCAAGACGCACAAAAAAGTCTCTTGGACCCCCCCTCCAAACCCAACAGGAAGTCCGCCATTTGAAGGTTTGTGGCCATTTTTGGCGATGTGTGACCCTGCTGCCAAACTTTTCACGCCTCGCATACGTCATCGGATTGAGCTGAAATTCGCCGTGTCCACTCAGGACACCATAGGGAATAGACGCATTCCAAAACTCTTACAAAAGTCTGACGGTGTGGCCGGGGCGTGGCCTCAAAGTTTGACCATTTCTGAGGACACAGAAAGTCACTATAACTTCTTCGTTTTCTGTCCGATCTGTACGAAATGTCACATGTATGATCAGAGTCTGACCCTAAACACATCTATACAACAATATTGAGGCTTTGACAGAGCGCCACCTACTGGCTACACAAAATGTTGTGTTTTCATAGGTTTTTCTGCCTGCCCCTGTGGCCTGTTTTGAGTAGGGTCACGAAAATTGGCACACATGTGTATCACCCCAAGATGCACAAAAAAGTCTCTTGGACCCCCCCTCCAAACCCAACAGGAAGTCCGCCATTTTGAAATTTCTGTTAATTTTTGGCGATTTGTGACCCTGCTACAAAACTTTTCACGCCTCGCATACTTCATCCAATCAAGCTGAAAATCACTGTGTCCACTCAGGACACCATAGGGAATAGACGCATTCCAAAACTCTTACAAAAGTCTTACGGTGTGGTGGGGGCGTGGCCTCAAAGTTGACCATTCGCCATTACAAAAGAACTCCCTGTATTTTTTGCCCTATCGCGTAGCCCCTCTGGCCAGTTTGACACAGGATCATGAAAATTGGCACACATGTGTATCACCCCAAGACGCACAAAAAAGTCTCTTGGACCCCCCCTCCAAACCCAACAGGAAGTCCGCCATTTTGACTTTTGTGGCCATTTTTTGCCTATTTTTGACCCTGCTTCAAAACTTTTCACGCCTCACATACTTCATGCAATTGAGCTGAAATTCACTGTGTCTACTCAGGACACCATAGGGAATAGACGCATTCCAAAACTCTTTCAAAAGTATTACCGTGTGGCGGGGGAGTGGCCTCAAAGTTGACCGTTCGCCATTACAAAGGAACTCGCTGTGTTTTATGCAGTACTACCCATATACTTTATGCAATGTGGACAAAATCTTACAGTACTGCTATGGACCCGAGTCTGAACAGATATATATGCTAATAGGATGATACGGTCATAGCGCCACCTACTGGTAGCAGGAAAGTTTGGTTGTAAACATGTGTTCGTTGTATCTCTGTGGAAATAAGAGGAGGAGAGCATAGCACAGGAGAGTATAGGAGACGAGAGCATAGGAGAGAAGACTGCGATGACCCTGCGGATCGCAAGGTGCGCGAGGGCCCGCAATGCTGCTTGCAGCTTTAATTATTTTTTTTTTTTTTTTTTTTTTTTTTTTTTCCCCCCTCCGAGATCGCATTTTTGGAGGCCTTAACATGCCCAAAAACTCACCAAACTTGGTAGAAAAATTCATTCGCCCGAAAAATTTTGAAATTTGCTGACTTTTGAAATGCACATATAAAAATGGCTCTATAGCGCCCCCAACGCGTAGCCCCTCTGGCCGGTTTGACACAGGATTATGAAAATTGGCACACATATGTATCACCTCAAGACGCACAAAAAAGTCTCTTGGACCCCCCCTCCAAACCCAACAGGAAGTCCGCCATTTGAAGGTTTGTGGCCATTTTTGGCGATGTGTGACCCTGCTGCCAAACTTTTCACGCCTCGCATACTTCAACGGATCGAGCTGAAATTTGCCGTGTCCACTCAGGACACCATAGGGAATAGACGCATTCCAAAACTCTTACAAAAGTCTTACGGTGTGGCCGGGGCGTGGCCTCAAAGTTTGACCATTTCTGAGGACACAGAAAGTCTCTATAACTTCTTCGTTTTCTGTCCGATCTGTACGAAATGTCACATGTATGATCAGAGTCTGACCCTAAACACATCTATACAACAATATTGAGGCTTTGACAGAGCGCCACCTACTGGCTACACAAAATGTTGTGTTTTCATAGGTTTTTCTGCCTGCCCCCCTGGCCTGTTTTGAGTAGGGTCATGAAAATTGGTACACATGTGTATCACCCCAAGATGCACAAAAAAGTCTCTTGGACCCCCCCTCCAAACCCAACAGGAAGTCCGCAATTTTGAAATTTCTGTTAATTTTTGGCGATTTGTGACCCTCCTACAAAACTTTTCACGCCTCGCATACTTCCTCCAAATGAGCTAAAACTCACTGTGTCCACTCAGGACACCATAGGGAATAGACGCATTCAAAAACTCTTACAAAAGTCTGACGGTGTGGCGGGGGCGTGGCCTCAAACTTGACCATTCGCCATTACAAAGGAACTCACTGTATTTATTGCCCTAATGCGTAGCCCCGCTGGCCAGTTTGACACAGGATCATGAAAATTAGCACACATGTGTATCACCCCAAGACGCACAAAAAAGTCTCTTGGACCCCCCCTCCAAACCCAACAGGAAGTCCGCCATTTTGACTTTTGTGGCCATTTTGTGCCTATTTGTGACCCTGCTTCAAAACTTTTCACGCCTCGCATACTTCATGCAATTGAGCTGAAATTCACTGTGTCCACTCAGGACACCATAGGGAATAGACGCATTCCAAAACTCTTTCAAAAGTATTACCGTGTGGTGGGGGAGTGGCCTCAAAGTTGACCATTCGCCATTACAAAGGAACTCGCTGTGTTTTATGCAGTACTACCCATATACTTTATGCAATGTGGACAAAATCTTACAGTACTGCCATGGAGCCGAGTCTAAACAGATATATATGCTAATAGGATGATACGGTCATAGCGCCACCTACTGGTAGCAGGAAAGTTTGGTTGTAAACATGTGTTAGTTTTATATCTGTGGAAATGAGAGGAGGAGAGCATAGCACAGGAGAGTATAGGAGACGAGAGCATAGGAGAGAAGACTGCGATGACCCCGCGGATCGCAAGGTGCGCGAGGGCCCGCAATGCTGCTTGCAGCTTTAATTTTTTTTTTTTCCCCCTCCGAGATCGCATTTTTGGAGGCCTTAACATGCCCAAAAACTCACCAAACTTGGTAGAAAAATTCATTCGCCCGAAAAATTTTGAAATTTGCTGACTTTTGAAATGCACATATAAAAATGGCTCTATAGCGCCCCCAACGCGTAGCCCCTCTGGCCGGTTTGACACAGGATTATGAAAATTGGCACACATATGTATCACCTCAAGACGCACAAAAAAGTCTCTTGGACCCCCCCTCCAAACCCAACAGGAAGTCCGCCATTTGAAGGTTTGTGGCCATTTTTGGCGATGTGTGACCCTGCTGCCAAACTTTTCACGCCTCGCATACTTCAACGGATTGAGCTGAAATTCGCCGTGTCCACTCAGGACACCATAGGGAATAGACGCATTCAAAAACTCTTACAAAAGTCTGACGGTGTGGCGGGGGCGTGGCCTCAAAGTTGACCATTCGCCATTACAAAGGAACTCACTGTATTTATTGCCCTAATGCGTAGCCCCGCTGGCCAGTTTGACACAGGATCATGAGAATTAGCACACATGTGTATCACCCCAAGACGCACAAAAAAGTCTCTTGGACCCCCCCTCCAAACCCAACAGGAAGTCCACCATTTTGACTTTTGTGGCCATTTTTTGCCTATTTGTGACCCTGCTTCAAAACTTTTCACGCCTCACATACTTCATGCAATTGAGCTGAAATTCACTGTGTCCACTCAGGACACCACAGGGAATAGACGCATTCCAAAACTCTTACAAAAGTCTTACGGTGTGGTGGGGGCGTGGCCTCAAAGTTGACCATTCGCCATTACAAAGGAACTCGCTGTGTTTTATGCAGTACTACCCATATACTTTATGCAATGTGGACAAAATCTTACAGTACTGCTATGGACCCGAGTCTGAACAGATATATATGCTAATGGGATGATACGGTCATAACGCCACCTACTGGTAGCAGGAAAGTTTGGTTGTAAACATGTGTTCGTTGTATCTCTGTGGAAATAAGAGGAGAGCATAGGACAGGAGAGTATAGGAGACAAGAGCATAGGAGAGAAGACTGCGATGACCCCGCGGATCGCAAGGTGCACGAGGGCCCGCAATGCTGCTTGCAGCTTTAATTAGGGCCCGAGCACCGAATGGTGCAAGAGCCCTATTGAAACCCTTAGGATTATTATTTTTTTTTTTTTTTTTTTTTTTTTTTTTTTTTTTTTTTTTTTTCCCCCTCCGAGATCGCATTTTTGGAGGCCTTAACATGCCCAAAAACTCACCAAACTTGGTAGAAAAATTCATTCGCCCGAAAAATTTTGAAATTTGCTGACTTTTGAAATGCACATATAAAAATGGCTCTATAGCGCCCCCAACGCGTAGCCCCTCTGGCCGGTTTGACACAGGATTATGAAAATTGGCACACATATGTATCACCTCAAGACGCACAAAAAAGTCTCTTGGACCCCCCCTCCAAACCCAACAGGAAGTCCGCCATTTGAAGGTTTGTGGCCATTTTTGGCGATGTGTGACCCTGCTGCCAAACTTTTCACGCCTCGCATACTTCAACGGATCGAGCTGAAATTTGCCGTGTCCACTCAGGACACCATAGGGAATAGACGCATTCCAAAACTCTTACAAAAGTCTTACGGTGTGGCCGGGGCGTGGCCTCAAAGTTTGACCATTTCTGAGGACACAGAAAGTCTCTATAACTTCTTCGTTTTCTGTCCGATCTGTACGAAATGTCACATGTATGATCAGAGTCTGACCCTAAACACATCTATACAACAATATTGAGGCTTTGACAGAGCGCCACCTACTGGCTACACAAAATGTTGTGTTTTCATAGGTTTTTCTGCCTGCCCCCCTGGCCTGTTTTGAGTAGGGTCATGAAAATTGGTACACAAGTGTATCACCCCAAGATGCACAAAAAAGTCTCTTGGACCCCCCCTCCAAACCCAACAGGAAGTCCGCAATTTTGAAATTTCTGTTAATTTTTGGCGATTTGTGACCCTCCTACAAAACTTTTCACGCCTCGCATACTTCCTCCAAATGAGCTAAAACTCACTGTGTCCACTCAGGACACCATAGGGAATAGACGCATTCAAAAACTCTTACAAAAGTCTGACGGTGTGGCGGGGGCGTGGCCTCAAACTTGACCATTCGCCATTACAAAGGAACTCACTGTATTTATTGCCCTAATGCGTAGCCCCGCTGGCCAGTTTGACACAGGATCATGAAAATTAGCACACATGTGTATCACCCCAAGACGCACAAAAAAGTCTCTTGGACCCCCCCTCCAAACCCAACAGGAAGTCCGCCATTTTGACTTTTGTGGCCATTTTGTGCCTATTTGTGACCCTGCTTCAAAACTTTTCACGCCTCGCATACTTCATGCAATTGAGCTGAAATTCACTGTGTCCACTCAGGACACTATAGGGAATAGACGCATTCCAAAACTCTTTCAAAAGTATTACCGTGTGGTGGGGGAGTGGCCTCAAAGTTGACCATTCGCCATTACAAAGGAACTCGCTGTGTTTTATGCAGTACTACCCATATACTTTATGCAATGTGGACAAAATCTTACAGTACTGCCATGGAGCCGAGTCTAAACAGATATATATGCTAATAGGATGATACGGTCATAGCGCCACCTACTGGTAGCAGGAAAGTTTGGTTGTAAACATGTGTTAGTTTTATATCTGTGGAAATGAGAGGAGGAGAGCATAGCACAGGAGAGTATAGGAGACGAGAGCATAGGAGAGAAGACTGCGATGACCCCGCGGATCGCAAGGTGCGCGAGGGCCCGCAATGCTGCTTGCAGCTTTAATTTTTAGGGCCCGAGCACCGAATGGTGCAAGAGCCCTATTGAAACCCTTAGGATTATTATTTTTTTTTTTCCCCCTCCGAGATCGCATTTTTGGAGGCCTTAACATGCCCAAAAACTCACCAAACTTGGTAGAAAAATTCATTCGCCCGAAAAATTTTGAAATTTGCTGACTTTTGAAATGCACATATAAAAATGGCTCTATAGCGCCCCCAACGCGTAGCCCCTCTGGCCGGTTTGACACAGGATTATGAAAATTGGCACACATATGTATCACCTCAAGACGCACAAAAAAGTCTCTTGGACCCCCCCTCCAAACCCAACAGGAAGTCCGCCATTTGAAGGTTTGTGGCCATTTTTGGCGATGTGTGACCCTGCTGCCAAACTTTTCACGCCTCGCATACTTCAACGGATCGAGCTGAAATTTGCCGTGTCCACTCAGGACACCATACGGAATAGACGCATTCCAAAACTCTTACAAAAGTCTTACGGTGTGGCCGGGGCGTGGCCTCAAAGTTTGACCATTTCTGAGGACACAGAAAGTCTCTATAACTTCTTCGTTTTCTGTCCGATCTGTACGAAATGTCACATGTATGATCAGAGTCTGACCCTAAACACATCTATACAACAATATTGAGGCTTTGACAGAGCGCCACCTACTGGCTACACAAAATGTTGTGTTTTCATAGGTTTTTCTGCCTGCCCCTGTGGCCTGTTTTGAGTAGGGTCACGAAAATTGGCACACATGTGTATCACCCCAAGATGCACAAAAAAGTCTCTTGGACCCCCCCTCCAAACCCAACAGGAAGTCCGCCATTTTGAAATTTCTGTTAATTTTTGGCGATTTGTGACCCTGCTGCAAAACTTTTCACGCCTCGCATACTTCATCCAAATGAGCTAAAACTCACTGTGTCCACTCAGGACACCATAGGGAATAGATGCATTCCAAAACTCTTACAAAAGTCTGACGGTGTGGCGGGGGCGTGGCCTCAAAGTTGACCATTCGCCATTACAAAGGAAGTCACTGTATTTATTGCCCTAATGCGTAGCCCCGCTGGCCAGTTTGACACAGGATCACAAGAATTAGCACACATGTGTATCACCCCAAGACGCACAAAAAAGTCTCTTGGACCCCCCCTCCAAACCCAACAGGAAGTCCACCATTTTGACTTTTTTTTTGTAATTTTTACCGTTTTCTGACCCTGCTATAAAACTTTTCGTGCCTCGCATACTTCATGCAATTCAGCTGAAATTCACTGTGTCCACTCAGGACACCATAGGGAATAGACGCATTCCAAAACTCTTTCAAAAGTATTACCGTGTGGTGGGGGAGTGGCCTCAAAGTTGACCATTCGCCATTACAAAGGAACTCGCTGTGTTTTATGCAGTACTACCCATATACTTTATGCAATGTGGACAAAGTCTTACAGTACTGCCATGGAGCCAAGTCTAAACAGATATATATGCTAATAGGATGATACGGTCATAGCGCCACCTACTGGTAGCAGGAAAGTTTGGTTGTAAACGTGTGTTTGTTGTATATCTGTGGAAATGAGAGGAGGAGAGCATAGCACAGGAGAGTATAGGAGACGAGAGCATAGGAGAGAAGACTGCGATGACCCCGCGGATCGCAAGGTGCGCGAGGGCCCGCAATGCTGCTTGCAGCTTTAATTAGGGCCCGAGCACCGAATGGTGCAAGAGCCCTATTGAAACCCTTAGGATTATTATTAGGGCCCGAGCACCGAATGGTGCAAGAGCCCTACTGAAACCCTTAGGATTATTATTTTTTTTTTTTTTTTTTTTTTTTTTTTTTTTTTTTTTTCCCCCTCCGAGATCGCATTTTTGGAGGCCTTAACATGCCCAAAAACTCACCAAACTTGGTAGAAAAATTCATTCGCCCGAAAAATTTTGAAATTTGCTGACTTTTGAAATGCACATATAAAAATGGCTCTATAGCGCCCCCAACGCGTAGCCCCTCTGGCCGGTTTGACACAGGATTATGAAAATTGGCACACATATGTATCACCTCAAGACGCACAAAAAAGTCTCTTGGACCCCCCCTCCAAACCCAACAGGAAGTCCGCCATTTGAAGGTTTGTGGCCATTTTTGGCGATGTGTGACCCTGCTGCCAAACTTTTCACGCCTCGCATACTTCAACGGATCGAGCTGAAATTTGCCGTGTCCACTCAGGACACCATAGGGAATAGACGCATTCCAAAACTCTTACAAAAGTCTGACGGTGTGGCCGGGGCGTGGCCTCAAAGTTTGACCATTTCTGAGGACACAGAAAGTCTCTATAACTTCTTCGTTTTCTGTCCGATCTGTACGAAATGTCACATGTATGATCAGAGTCTGACCCTAAACACATCTATACAACAATATTGAGGCTTTGATAGAGCGCCACCTACTGGCTACACAAAATGTTGTGTTTTCATAGGTTTTTCTGCCTGCCCCCCTGGCCTGTTTTGAGTAGGGTCATGAAAATTGGTACACATGTGTATCACCCCAAGATGCACAAAAAAGTCTCTTGGACCCCCCCTCCAAACCCAACAGGAAGTCCGCAATTTTGAAATTTCTGTTAATTTTTGGCGATTTGTGACCCTCCTACAAAACTTTTCACGCCTCGCATACTTCATCCAAATGAGCTAAAACTCACTGTGTCCACTCAGGACACCATAGGGAATAGACGCATTCAAAAACTCTTACAAAAGTCTGACGGTGTGGCGGGGGCGTGGCCTCAAAGTTGACCATTCGCCATTACAAAGGAACTCACTGTATTTATTGCCCTAATGCGTAGCCCCGCTGGCCAGTTTGACACAGGATCATGAGAATTAGCACACATGTGTATCACCCCAAGACGCACAAAAAAGTCTCTTGGACCCCCCCTCCAAACCCAACAGGAAGTCCACCATTTTGACTTTTGTGGCCATTTTTTGCCTATTTGTGACCCTGCTTCAAAACTTTTCACGCCTCACATACTTCATGCAATTGAGCTGAAATTCACTGTGTCCACTCAGGACACCACAGGGAATAGATGCATTCCAAAACTCTTTCAAAAGTATTACCGTGTGGCGGGGGAGTGGCCTCAAAGTTGACCGTTCGCCATTACAAAGGAACTCACTGTATTTATTGCCCTAATGCGTAGCCCCGCTGGCCAGTTTGACACAGGATCATGAGAATTAGCACACATGTGTATCACCCCAAGACGCACAAAAAAGTCTCTTGGACCCCCCCTCCAAACCCAACAGGAAGTCCACCATTTTGACTTTTGTGGCCATTTTTTGCCTATTTGTGACCCTGCTTCAAAACTTTTCACGCCTCACATACTTCATGCAATTGAGCTGAAATTCACTGTGTCCACTCAGGACACCACAGGGAATAGATGCATTCCAAAACTCTTTCAAAAGTATTACCGTGTGGCGGGGGAGTGGCCTCAAAGTTGACCGTTCGCCATTACAAAGGAACTCGCTGTGTTTTATGCAGTACTACCCATATACTTTATGCAATGTGGACAAAATCTTACAGTACTGCTATGGACCCGAGTCTGAACAGATATATATGCTAATAGGATGATACGGTCATAGCGCCACCTACTGGTAGCAGGAAAGTTTGGTTGTAAACATGTGTTCGTTGTATCTCTGTGGAAATAAGAGGAGAGCATAGGACAGGAGAGTATAGGAGACAAGAGCATAGGAGAGAAGACTGCGATGACCCCGCGGATCGCAAGGTGCGCGAGGGCCCGCAATGCTGCTTGCAGCTTTAATTAGGGCCCGAGCACCGAATGGTGCAAGAGCCCTATTGAAACCCTTAGGATTATTATTTTTTTTTTTTTTTTTTTTTTTTTTTTTTTTTTTTTTTTTTTTTTTTTTTTTCCCCCTCCGAGATCGCATTTTTGGAGGCCTTAACATGCCCAAAAACTCACCAAACTTGGTAGAAAAATTCATTCGCCCGAAAAATTTTGAAATTTGCTGACTTTTGAAATGCACATATAAAAATGGCTCTATAGCGCCCCCAACGCGTAGCCCCTCTGGCCGGTTTGACACAGGATTATGAAAATTGGCACACATATGTATCACCTCAAGACGCACAAAAAAGTCTCTTGGACCCCCCCTCCAAACCCAACAGGAAGTCCGCCATTTGAAGGTTTGTGGCCATTTTTGGCGATGTGTGACCCTGCTGCCAAACTTTTCACGCCTCGCATACCTCAACGGATTGAGCTGAAACTCGCCGTGTCCACTCAGGACACCATAGGGAATAGACGCATTCCAAAACTCTTACAAAAGTCTGACGGTGTGGCCGGGGCGTGGCCTCAAAGTTTGACCATTTCTGAGGACACAGAAAGTCTCTATAACTTCTTCGTTTTCTGTCCGATCTGTACGAAATGTCACATGTATGATCAGAGTCTGACCCTAAACACATCTATACAACAATATTGAGGCTTTGACAGAGCGCCACCTACTGGCTACACAAAATGTTGTGTTTTCATAGGTTTTTCTGCCTGCCCCCCTGGCCTGTTTTGAGTAGGGTCATGAAAATTGGTACACATGTGTATCACCCCAAGATGCACAAAAAAGTCTCTTGGACCCCCCCTCCAAACCCAACAGGAAGTCCGCCATTTTGAAATTTCTGTTAATTTTTGGCGATTTGTGACCCTCCTGCAAAACTTTTCACGCCTCGCATACTTCATCCAAATGAGCTAAAACTCACTGTGTCCACTCAGGACACCATAGGGAATAGACGCATTCAAAAACTCTTACAAAAGTCTGACGGTGTGGCGGGGGCGTGGCCTCAAAGTTGACCATTCGCCATTACAAAGGAACTCACTGTATTTATTGCCCTAATGCGTAGCCCCGCTGGCCAGTTTGACACAGGATCATGAGAATTAGCACACATGTGTATCACCCCAAGACGCACAAAAAAGTCTCTTGGACCCCCCCTCCAAACCCAACAGGAAGTCCACCATTTTGACTTTTGTGGCCATTTTTTTCCTATTTGTGACCCTGCTTCAAAACTTTTCACGCCTCACATACTTCATGCAATTGAGCTGAAATTCACTGTGTCCACTCAGGACACCACAGGGAATAGACGCATTCCAAAACTCTTACAAAAGTCTTACGGTGTGGTGGGGGCGTGGCCTCAAAGTTGACCATTCGCCATTACAAAGGAACTCCCTGTATTTTTTGCCCTAATGTGTAGCCCCGCTGGCCAGTTTGACACAGGTTCATGAAAATTAGCACACATGTGTATCACCCCAAGACGCACAAAAAAGTCTCTTGGACCCCGCCTCCAAACCCAACAGGAAGTCCGCCATTTTGACTTTTGTGGCAATTGTTTGCCTATTTTTGACCCTGCTTCAAAACTTTTCACGCCTCACATACTTCATGCAATTGAGCTGAAATTCACTGTGTCTACTCAGGACACCATAGGGAATAGATGCATTCCAAAACTCTTTCAAAAGTATTACCGTGTGGCGGGGGAGTGGCCTCAAAGTTGACCGTTCGCCATTACAAAGGAACTCGCTCTATTCTATGTAGTACTACCCATATACTTCATGCAATGTGGACAAAATCTTACAGTACTGCTATGGACCCGAGTCTGAACAAATATATATGCTAATGGGATGATACGGTCATAGCGCCACCTACTGGTAGCAGGAAAGTTTGGTTGTAAACATGTGTTTGTTGTATATCCGTGGAAATGAGAGGAGGAGAGCATAGGACAGGAGAGTATAAGAGACGAGAGCATAGGAGAGAAGACTGCGATGACCCCGCGGATCGCAAGGTGCGCGAGGGCCCGCAATGCTGCTTGCAGCTTTAATTTTTTTTTTTTTTTTTTACCCCCTCCGAGATCGCATTTTTGGAGGCCTTAACATGCCCAAAAACTCACCAAACTTGGTAGAAAAATTCATTCGCCCGAAAAATTTTGAAATTTGCTGACTTTTGAAATGCACATATAAAAATGGCTCTATAGCGCCCCCAACGCGTAGCCCCTCTGGCCGGTTTGACACAGGATTATGAAAATTGGCACACATATGTATCACCTCAAGACGCACAAAAAAGTCTCTTGGACCCCCCCTCCAAACCCAACAGGAAGTCCGCCATTTGAAGGTTTGTGGCCATTTTTGGCGATGTGTGACCCTGCTGCCAAACTTTTCACGCCTCGCATACTTCAACGGATTGAGCTGAAATTCGCCGTGTCCACTCAGGACACCATAGGGAATAGACGCATTCCAAAACTCTTACAAAAGTCTGACGGTGTGGCCGGGGTGTGGCCTCAAAGTTTGACCATTTCTGAGGACACAGAAAGTCTCTATAACTTCTTCGTTTTCTGTCCGATCTGTACGAAATGTCACATGTATGATCAGAGTCTGATGACTGGTCGATTAAATATTTATCATCTATATTTTTATGAGCATTTGTATTTTGTTAAATTCACTTTTTAATTAATATTTGTTTACCGTATTATAAAATAGGCTCATTTCATATAGTATCTCTCATGTGTTAATTTCATACGGAGCACCTTGAAGGCCGCTGCCTGACAGCCTGAGAGCAGGGCCTGATTGTCCCGTGTTCCTTAGCAACGGTTGCTAACAACACTTCAGACAGCTGCCGCTGCGGTGTACTGGTGTCCTGCAAAGGTTCGGTGGGTTCCCAAGCGTACAGCTGGTCAGATAAACTTTTATTTATTCTTACACAGCACAACACACACATTTCACACACCTGATATAGTTTAGCTAAGTACGAGCAAGCTAAATATTTGATGTCTTCTGTAACAGCTAGCAAGACATGCTACGTTAGCATTTTGGTTATTTTGATGACCTGTGTATTTAAAATTAGATTTCAATATCTTAAATAGACTAAATAGGAATCGTGACAGAGGACAATGATATTTCCATTAAGACATTCGTTCATGTTTTCTTGTTTAAAGATTTGGCTGCATTTGGTGTAAACATGTCTCGAAGAAGGTCGTCCTCGAGCACAGGTGGCACAGGTGATGTGTGTTTTTTTGTTTTAAAATCTTGTAATTATTATCAGTTGTATTGTTGTTTGGTTGAAATATCTGTAATGTTAAATAACGTTTTTAAACAGAGTTAGAGAAAGCCAAACTTGAGGACCTGCAGAGACGAGTGAGGACCATGGAGAGAGAGAATGAGGCCTACAACCGCAAGACCCAGAGACAAATCTACAAACAAGAGTGAGCGCACTTACCATACTGTAACTCACACACTGTATTTGTGTGTGTGTGTCTGTTGTATATCTGATCACATGTTGACTTGGATGAAGGCAGGAGATTGAGAATCTGCTGAAGGAGCAGGAGGAGCTCCGTGAAAAGCTCAGCGCGTGTAAGAGGCGCAAAGAGATGAAGACTGAGGACATCCAGCGTCTTCAGAAGCTGCTCCAGCATAACCATGCTTTGGATGAAGAGCTAGAGAGAGAGAGGCAAAAACAAAAGGACTTGCAGAGAAAGGTCTGACTGTATATCGTGTATGTATTTCATCATTTCATGTTGATTCATATTTTTTACTTTTGACTTTAATGCGGGCAGATTTCAAACCTGGAGTCCGAGATGATGGGAGCGAGAAGAGGAGCTTTCAGTCTCTGTGTTAGGTCAAAGGTACAGAGCACTCAGAAATCTGTGGAAGGAGAGCTGCACAGAGTGAGTCATCAAACTCATTGCTACAGCATAAACAAACAAAACAAAGCCATTCTGTTGTTTACTTTATGTTCATCTCTGTCCAGGCCACCACTAAACTCAATGAGCAGTTAGCAAAAAACAGCCATCTGAAGGAGAAGCTGCAGAGTCTTCTTAATGAGCGTCACCATTTCCAGCAGCAACACAACAAGCTGAACAAGGTTACAACTCTTATCATATCATCACCATGGGCACATTGTTGATTTCTCCTTCAACACTTTATTAGCAGATATATTTGTATCGCAGGAACTGCAGGAACTCCACAAGAAGAACGCAGAAGTTACCAACCAGATCAGCGCTGCTAACGAAGAAAGGTGAGCTCCTGAGACAGCCAGTTGTGTTAAATGGAAGGAAACCTCTGAGATGTTGCAGCTCATATCTGGAACTGGTATACATAAGGGTGGAGGCTCAGTCCAAGCTGACCGTGCTGAGGGAGACAGCGGAGAAGGAACACGCTCACTTTAACGCTGAGATGAAGGAACTGGAGCGGGTTATTGCACAGCAGAGCAGCCTGAAGAACTTCATGAGCGTCAAGGGCAGCGAGAGGAGCGACCACAAATGGGAACCAGGCAATGTAAGAGGCAGGCGGCCCGCATGATGTTGTAGCTAATGTGTCTAAAGTTTTAGCAGTGCTAACAGTTCCAATAATTGTATCATTCATTTTTCATCAATGCAAAAAGCCACAGCGGAAAAGGACAAAAGTACAAACAACATGTGTTTCTCAGTAGAATTCATGTAGCAGGCAATAATGTTGCACATACAATACAGTTACACATTTGTGTGTCCTTGTGTCATTGTGAATACAGGCACTAAGACTAAAGAGAATAATGAATGATAAACATGAATGATAAACATAACATTGTGATGCTAATGCTAACCCTGCTGATGAAGATGAGACTGGCGCCTCACTGATGTGAATCTGATGTGTTTTGTGTTTCTCAGTGTCAGAGCTGAAGGAGCAGAGGAGGGGGGACTCACAGGACGTGTCTCTGGACGTTCTGGAGGACATGTTTAGGAAACTTCAGACTGTGACAGGAGAGGACAACCTGGACCTGCTGGTGACCAGGTTCATCCAGGGTGAGTCTCATATTCTGCACACAGTTTATGTCAGGATTATAATCCTCTTGCATTTGTACATGAGTACATTCAGACCCCGTTCAGTCTTGTGTAATCAATCAGAACAGCACAAAAATCCAGTTAAAGCTGGATTAGATAGATCCACCTCACAGAGGTGGATTGAGCTGGGTTTGCTAAAATCTGGCTAAGGTCTGAACACGAATGTGGCTAGCGACATCATACTTCTGGGTTCATGGGGACAGTA